>NC_087206.1:3884434-3891934 GCF_015104395.2 Macrobrachium nipponense | reverse complement strand
TATCATTGTATCTTATTATATTATTTTATATAGTATATATATACACACACACACACACACACACACACACACATATATATATATATATATATATATATATATATATATATATATATATATATATATATATATATATATGTATATATATTAGGGCTTGTGCCTTGTATGATAAGGCGCCCTATGAGGTAATGTTAGACTAGCGATAATCTATACGCTAAGTCGGTTGGTATTGCACTTCCATCTTCAATGGAGTGTCTGGGGTTTTGTAGTTCACTTACGAAGTCGGTATTATCTTTACGACGATGTGTTAAACTCATGGTTCGGTGAGGTTCTTGTAAAAAAAAACACTAAGTAAAAAATAGATATAATTTCTTCTGAAGTTTTACATGCTGAAGATCAGATATGATTGTACAAGTCTTAATAACGATAGCTGATCGCTTCTGCCAATGATGATGGCTAATCCTATTCCTCTACATGATAAAGCTTAGGTAAAGAGTACAGGTCTTCTAATGACGATAGCTAACACTGTTCTGCTTGTCTACCATCTCTGTTACAAGTTATGAAGGAACAGACAGTAGTTCGAACATATGAACATACTATCAGATGACATAGTTTCATACGAACACACAATCAAATGAGACACGCTACAGATCACGTAGGCCGTTTGAATAATAGGTCGGGGTAGTTGTCTCAAGCAGGGAGCTTGGACTAATGTTATAAACAATTGAATGACTACAGGTGACGGCATGTTATCTTAGCCTACATACTTATTGTATACGTCATCTTTAGCGTCTCTAGTCTGATCACATTCCTGCAAGCAATCTGGTTGACCTCTTTAGTTTTAGACTTTTATATATATGGACTAACATTCCATATTTTTATTATGTAAACACTTACATCAGCTCGGTCAGCTACCAAAACCAACTACTGAATATTACTCAAACTTGACTTGCATCTGACTTATAGGAGTGTGATACAGACACTATGTGAATATATATATATATTAGTAAATAAAAATTCATGGTGTACATGAATTGATTCAAGTAATAAAATATAAAACAATGATATTGGTAAATAATAGTGATCACATGATATATATAATGATACAGTTTTTTCACTTCATCTCATCAAGACTACTATGCTACAGAAAATACTAATGTACTCTGTCTGATAATTGCATAGAATGAAGATTAACATGATAAAAAATCATATTTTAACTGATAAAAAATTTCATATATGAATTGATAACATTATTAATGTTTATGCTGATTGATTCGTTGATTTTTATGCTAAATAAATTGTTATATATCTGATTCATTAATCAATATAACTAACTCATAAAATAACTGCAGATAATGGTAAGATATAAGGTAACAGATTGATTAGGTGTAGCTACAATGATTTTTTGGTTTATACAAATAAATTGTATATGGATTAATATAATAATTGATTAAATATATGTGCACTTTTAAATAGACCTTCTATTGCGTACACGCAAAGATATATTAGATTCTGTTATTTATGATCATTTATATATATAGGATACATGATACTTTATATATATAGGATACATGACCGAGGTTATACTACTACACTTTTAACTAGCTTTCGAACAACTTTTCGTCCATTACACAGTTCCAGACAACCACCTTTAGCCAAATGAAACGGCCTTTTTCAATGGTTAAAACAAGGGGAAAATTTGCCTGGGCGGGTCCAACGTTCCATTTTGCGCTCATACTTATTCTCTGCATCCTAAGCTACACGATTCCGTTCGCGATGAAAAAAAAATCATCCCCAGCACGAGTCCTTCGCCAGCAAAGTAGAGTTGAATATCCTTCGGGTCGTAATTGTCGGAAGTATGTCCCTTTTTGTAGTCGAATTCCGAACAGCCGCCGGAGCATTCCGCATTAAAAAACGAGATTAACGACGAGATACGGTGTCGGTCGAAGAAGTCCATGAAATTCCTTTCACATTGTAGGCGGTTGTTACTTGACTGTAGTCGTCCGCCACGACGAACGATTTTTTTTTTCGAAGTTGCGATGTGAAATTCTCGTACTGCAGGATACTGTAACCAGGTTCCATTAATCAGCCTGCAAGTTAAATTATACTTGTCACAAGGGCAAAGTAAATTCAGACGACATCCAAATACAGGGGAGGGGAGAGAGCATTTAGACCAGACGTAACCCACATGAATTCGCTGATATCTTGGAATTCAAAAGAAATCCGCTGTACAAACTTTTTATCCATGGCATTAACAATGAGTGAACCTATCCAGGTCTATGATGACTTGTAAAAATATCCATAATTATAAAAAATAAATAGATATCAATACGAATCTCAAAGAAAATTCGATATTACTGGTAGTAAGTTACTAGACAAAGAAGTGGAAAACGGAGCTAAATGTAAGATTGCCAGGCAACATAAGAGTCAAAGAGAAGATTAATCATGATTCTATGTGCCCTAACAAAAGTTTCATATTCAATTTTCTCGTGCGCATCTCTGAGGTTAATTTTTTTTAAACTTATTAATAGGTAAGAGATGCAACGAAAAAAAACCACTATGTAACTAATTTCTAAATAAACTTTGGGTTTTTCAAGAAAATGTGACATTTTCCCATGAATGTTTACTTGGATTGTAATAAGCTAATGTTGCAAGTAAATAATCCATATCCATATCGTGATACTTCTAATGTCTATGAGGTTCAGAAAAAAATTAATTCATTTTGATGTTATAGAAATTCTATTTCCTTATTTTGTTTATTAATTTTAAAATGATTGCAAGTCCTTAACTAATTGCATTACACACACGGATAAGAATATGTTATGTGGCCTGTCATGTGACCTATGAACCACATGTGAAGTTCATGAACTAAGCATTCCTTTCTCCAGTCAATCTGCTTTTGCAAGCAGAGACGACACACGATGAAGCCTGTGTAAGCAGATTATTGAGGTTAAAAGGAACAAATGCTGATACGGCAATGATGACGTCGTCACTTGGCACGGAGATTGCTCTCAGCCAGCTAAGAGTTTACGTTACTTGCTGTAAGAGATACGACTTTAGTATTTTAAATGATATTTTAGTGTTTTAATTCTCCACCCGCATGAGAAGAATGTCTGAAAAAAAAAAAAAAAAAAAAAAAAAACAACAGTACCAAAAATTAAGAACAATATATTAGTTTCATGTTGGCATTATGTTAAATAAATATTCCTTATTCAAACTATATGAAAAAGGTTTCCATACAAATTCTATATATATTATTAGCCCTGTATAAGATTCATATAGGATTATTCCATAGATAACATTTTCACTTCTAGACTTCCTGACTTTAAAATCTCTTTTATTTTATTTTATTTATTTTATTTATTATTAGTTTATTTATGTATTTAATTTATTTAATTTTTTTTTTCATTGACTACGAATATAAATTACCGGGACAGACAATATGTCAGTAGATTTTGGATATGTGTTTGAACGTTTAGCTATTTGTCATTACTAAAGCGTTAAGTTAGAGTTCAAATCTTTACGCTATATTTATTTGGATATTTAATGGTTACGTTTTGCTTATTGATATTATCGTGATTCCTTTTTATTATAATTTGTAACCCTTCCGACTTCTTACGGAGTGTATATATTGACTCCACTTGTATCCATATTTACTTTATTATATATTTATTTATTTATATATTTTTTATATATCTTTGATAAATTAATGGTTGGCTTGAATATGTGGAAAAGTGTTCTAGCGGCGTCGCCGTATAAGGCTACTTGCGGCATCAATTCTATAGATACAAGATATAAATGATAAAGGTATTTTAAAACCGCGAGAACCGCTATAATCCGGTCGGATCCAATATCACGAGTTGTAACTCGTAAGACATTGACACTTCCTATTTAATTATCCGTTATTCTACCAAACGATTGACTCTGGGTGATCATATATTATTGGTTTTCTTAATGGAAAGGAATTCACACAACGTGTTAAGGAGATTATTATTGATTTACACCACCCGAGTCACAGATTATTATGTGTTGAATTCCATATTTACTGATTAGCACTCATATATTCCTAACGCACTCAATTGTGGTGTTTGTTTTTAGTGCTATTAATTCTATATAAAGTGTCAAGGAACTATTAAAACACTAAGAAGTGTTTATTCCCTCTGTCAGACTCGTAATTCTGTTAATAATTCTTTACGTATATTCTTTCAAGGATTAATTTGGCACAGGATAGGCTCCTAAACTGACAGGTGTCTTAGTGTATCCCTTGTTTTCATGACACGTGTTACAATTAGTTATGTGCTTTTTATATCTGTAACCATTGTAGGCCAGTAAAGTAGTGATTTGGCTTTCTGTGACATAGTAGGGAACCCTGGATGACGGAATGCAACCAGTTTATGACGATTGGTATGAAAGAGATTATTACTACTACCTGGTCGTTAGTCATCTGCGTGTTCTTCGGGTTTTGCCTCGTCACAGACCTACATATAATATTACATTTGATTACATTATTCTGATACACATACTTTAAATATACTTTTGCTTTAGGGTTTCTGCTCGAAGGGTGTTTATTGTTTGGTGTTATGTCTGTTGACGCTTGCTTTGGTCAGTTTGTAACAGTTCTGCGCTCCGACCCAGATATTCAATGCTCGCGATCTCTTGGGTTAAGGAATTTTCTTGTTTAGATACGGTTTTAACAATAGGTACGGATGTTTCTATATCTTTTAGTCTAATTAATGTTCTTTGCGTATGGTGCGGATTGCGGGATAATGCGTCAGCTATGATATTTGCTTTCCCAGGTAGATATCTTTATCTTGGCTCCCAAGACCTGAATGATCATTTGTCACCGAGTTCCTTTTGGACTGTGATTAAAGCCTTTGAAAAAACTCGGTAAAGGACTCATGTTCAGTAAGGACCTTATCAGGATAGCCATAGATTATGAACTTAAGATGTACTAGTGAGTTAATGATACCTAGCCCTTCCTTGCCTATTACTGCATATTTACTTTCAGAGGGCTTTAGTTTACGTGAATAAAAAGCTTATAGGGAAGAACTGTTTATCATATTACTGAAGTAATACCCTCTTACCCCTTGGTCTGAGGCGTCTGTTGCAATAAAAAAAATTCCTTATTTAAATCAGGATTTTTAAGTTAGGTAAGCTGCATTTTCCGCTTTTAAGATATCGAACGCTGTTGATGCTTTTTCAGACCATAATAAATCTACGCTCTTCTTCGTAAGATCTGTTAAAGGAGCTGTCATGATTGAAGAGTTACATATTTACATACGATTGTAATACCCACTACAGCGCAAAAGTGCTGTATCCCCCTTTTACGTTAATAAGTACCGGAAAGTTATGAATAGCCGACACCTTACCATGGACTACTTTTAAGACCTTGACCAGACACATAAAACCTAGATAAACATGTTCGGTTTTAAAAAACTCACATTTAGATATTTTACTCTGAGATTTATTTGTCTTTGTCTCTGTAGCACTAGCTCTAGTTTATGTGAATGTACTTCTAAGGTATTAGAAAAGATTATAAGACCAACCAATAGGCATGTAGAGTATCCCCTAAAAGTCTCCAAACACTATATTGAATTGGGGCGCAACGTAAGCCAGAGGCATATGTAAAAATGATAATGTCCCCGAGTGTGCTGAAAAACGGTATTATGAGGTACAATCACTTAGGTAATGGTATCAGGTAAAAGCCTTTAAGTAAGTCCAAGTTGGTGAAAAAAAAAAAAATTTTATTCTAACCTAACAGAGATAAGATGTCGTCGGTACATGGCACTGGAAACTATCGGGCGTCGTTTCCTTGTTTAAGCGTCAGAAATCTACGCAGATACGCCAAGTCCGATCTTTTATGGCATGACATTTGAGGGAAAAATTATATGGGCTTATTTGATTTCCTAATGACTCCTATACTAACTTTTTTCAACTTCGTCATTTATCTCTATTTTGAAATTTCATTGAAAGTCTACACGAAGGTACGTATATAGATAGCTTTATGTTTGTCCTTAGACCGTATTTTGTGTTAAATTACATCCGTTTTTCCCAGAGATCACTCGCTAGTGGAGAAACTTCCTGGTATTCAGGTAGAAGATAAAAAAAAAAAAAAAATCTGCTGAATCACCTCTGCTTGAATGACTTTATTGATATTACTTTAGATAGATTATCAGAGAGATTCATCCACGACTGGTTGGGCGTGATTAAAAATTAGCAACAATAAAAAATGCGATATTTATAACTTCCGTATCCACGATATGTATACTTTTAGGGCTTTGTTCGCGGAAAATCGTTATATTTCAGAGTGTCGGGAAGGATTAAAATTTCATTTCCCAGCAAAGTCTTTTTTACACGCACTAAAGACATTCGAGGGTGCATGCTTCTCGAGATTTTGCGTGCAAAGTACGACTGCGGTTGTGGGAGAATTCTGTTGGGTCATTTGAACAATGTTACGATTTATGAGACAAATGTATAGTTCCTTTATATAAGTTATTATTTGATTAACTGTCTCATTTTTGTTCAAACGGATTTTAATATGTTTGAAGGTTTATAGGATTTTCCTTTGATAAAACACGCCTTATTTTGCAGGATGTAAGATAATATTTTGTATACCCCTAGATGAATCTTACAATTACACTAGATACAGATCAATGTTTTTTTATAAACTATAGAGGTATCTGTAAGCGCTCGCTTATCCGGACTTCTCATTAGGGAAGTTCGAACAACAGACGGTGAGTCCGTAAATACAAGTATTACGTCTACTAAAGAAATAAAACTAGATATTCTAATTTTTTACGGCGCGTACAGTCGGGCTTAATCCACCAGTATTTATTATAACTTAATGTATTAAAATTAAACGAAAACCTGCTCTGATTACTTATACGGTCGTGTGTTTCATAGGAAAAATCCTTTTTAATTCAAAAAGATATTGGTATGAACCAACACGCTTTTCCCCACTCTGCTAGAGTCGCTTATTGTGTGAATTTGCTATGCTTTGAACACTTCGGCAGTTTTGACTAACCTGACCGCTTGACTAGGTGACACAGTCACCGAGTTTGCTTGTTTGATTCTGAACGGGCTACTGTTTCTATTTCTTTTTGTAATAATTAGGATCCTTCTCTTATTACCATCGCAACGATTGTGTGTTTTTAGCATTATGTTGCTGGTTACGTATAAAGCAATGAATGACGAACTATTAGGAAACTGAGCGATTACTAATAAGACAAGTATCTCTACTGCATTCAATCTTAACTGTTTTGTACTTCATTCGTTGCTAAAATTTGAAATAGTGAGGGATCCTGGTCAGCGCATTTAGCCTGATGAAAGTTTTTTACAGACATGTTATTCCTTGCAATACCAGCCATATTTTTAAAGTTGAGTTGAGTCACTGAGGTTCGATATTTTATATAACTCAAAAAACTCAAGGCTAAAACTGCGATCGGGACTTTGCAAAGGAGCATTTATTGTCATGACCCGAAATAGTGTTACCTCTAATTT
>NC_087206.1:3869434-3874434 GCF_015104395.2 Macrobrachium nipponense | reverse complement strand
TTCGGGGATTGGTGGAATTGCATTAATAGTGTGGTCTATATCCCTAAAATAGATATTTTCAAAAAAAATAAAAAAATCGACAGAACATTTCAGTTTGTACTCCAAATCACGGAAAGAGATTATTACAACAAAACGGAAACAAACATTTCCCCATCCCGGTTTTTAAAACAACAAACTAAAAGTTTCTAAGACAGAAATACATAATAATTTCTTCACCGTTTTTAAGCGACGAACTCATGTTTCAAAACTCTCCTTTTATTCTTGGGTTCCATTTTGCTCTAAACTCTCAATCACAGTTACATACCTCTTATATTACAAAAAACTCTCGTTTTGTTTCTTACCTCTAATCACGAGTACTTGGACTGCTACCAGCGACAAAAGCCCACAAGCTACCTTTTAAAAATGGAAGTACTTTTGTCGACGAATCAAATTAAAAAACAGCTTCAGAAATACGAGTTCTAACTTCCAGACGACCTCCAACGTGCTCGTTACACAGCCCACAATTAAGAGCTGGTCAGAGCAATCCCACGAATCGCGTTCATCACGAAGGGCTGAGAGAGGAAGTATCGAAAGCGTTTCTTTTGTATTGCATTGGTCGCTTTGTTTTGTTCGTGTTTTCGGCCCCACGGACTTCGGCTTCTTTCTTTGCTCTGTGGACGTTACTAACTTTTAGATAACAAAAATCGGGTTTGTGTGGCAGTCGAACAAAAAGAGAAAAGAGAGAGAGAGAGAGATTCGAGGAGGGAGAGGAAGAGAGAGAGAGAGAGAGAGAGAGTGAGTTTGTTCGTTATCGTTTGTTCGTTATAATAGTATATATATATAAAATATATTATGATATATATATAATATATATGTAAATAATATATATATATGTATATATATAATATATATTATTATAAATATATATATTATATATCTATATATATATATATATATAAAAGATCCAGGAAGTAAAATATCTTATTGAAACGGGGGAAGGAAAATAAAGAAAAACAAAGGATAAAGAGGTTAAACGATAACCTGAAAACAAAGAGATAGAAGGCAGACAATAACTGGAAGGGGGGCGGGGTGGGCGAGGGGAGGAACAGATAAAAAGAAGGTGAACACGAATAATCGAAAACTTTTGCGCGTCACGAATTTTTATTGGAAATGTTTAGTTTTCTTTTTTTTTTTATATTTTATACGAAATTAATTCTGAAACTCCACGAGAGGGACGATGGGGATCGAATGGAGGCGCGTTTTCCATGTTCTGCTGGAATTTTTTATAATATTTTTCTTAGGTTTTTTTTTATCATTTTTAATTTTTATTTTGTTCTACCTCCACCTATTAATTGTAACAGTTCGGACGTAAAATGGAACTGAAACTCTGCAATGCGGGATCTGTGTCTTCGTTCGTATTTTGTCCCACATCTATTTTTTTTTTAGATTTCAGAGGTTTCTTTTTCCTTTTTCCCGCCCTCCCTCTATCTCCAGTAAGCTGGTAAAACATTTAAGAGAAAGATGTTTGTGGAAGCTTTCCATTTCTTTATTACTTTCTAGCTTTGCTTTTTAATGGATGTCTTTTTTCTTGAAATGGAAATAACTTTTCGCGAAGTACCCCTAGATAGTATCTTTGGTTTTTTGTTTTTCCTTTTACGAAAATTAAAAAACAACACACAAAATATTTCAGTTATTCAGAAATTACAGAAAACTGGCTAAGGTGATGAATCGTTGTAGAGATAGAGAGAGATGAGAGGAGAGAGAGGCACTTGAGAGAGGAGAGAGAGAGAGTGTTTGCGTTGTTCTTTTTTATAAGCAAGTTCAATAATAGGGTGAAAACCGAAATATGTTTCAGCCTTTGGGGTGGATGCTCCATTAGCATTATTAAGAAAGGAACTCTTCTCTGTCTTCTCTGCTCTCGTGTCTCATGCTCTTCTGTCTGTCTGTCTGTCTGTCTGTCTGTCACTCTCTCTGCTCTGTCTCTACTGTCTCTCTCTGTCTCTCTTCACCTACTCATGTTATTCCCACCACAGATAGCATATTATATATATACATATATATATGCTAATATTATCTATATATATATTATATATTATATAATACTAACATATACATAACTATATATATAATATATATATATAATCTAGATATATATATATCATATATATATAATATTATACACACACCACCCACAATATATATATTCTATTATCTTATATTATATGATATATATATTATATAATCTTATATATATATATATATAATAACAACACACACACACACACCACCCACAAACATATCACTTCCCTTAGCTTATCTATACTAATTAATATATTAATCTATCTTATCTATATATATATATAATATACACACCACCACAGATAATATGTATAAATTATATATATAGATATAATATCTATATCTATAATATGATTATATATATATATATAATTTATTTACATATATAATATATTATAAATCATATATATACTATATATATATAAATATATTATTAATTAATATATATATATATGGTTGGTATTATATAATATATAATAAGATATTATATATAATAATTAGATATATTATCTATATAATATAAATATCATATATATTATATATAGGAGGAGAGAGAGATGAGAGAGAGATCGAGGACGAGAGAAGAGAGAACGAGATGGTGAACGCTTGGAAACCGTGAGTGAGAGAGAGAAGAGAAGAGGGATGGAAGAGGAGAGAGAGAGAGAGAGAGGGCCACAGGGACTGAGAAATCAAATAAAGACAAAACAATTAGGGTTTGAGGATGAAGAGAGGTACAATTCAGTTACTCCTCAGAGAGAATGAAAATTCGCCCAGTCTTGGCTTCGTCGCAACGCCAGGAGAAAGCAGAGAGAGGAGATTAACAACAAACACACAACAAACTACACACACATACACACACCACACACATATCTATATATTATATATATATTATATATATATAATATATATAGATATATTAATATAACTATATATATATATATTATTATATAATATATAATATATATATTATATCTAATAATATTATCATATATATATATATATATATATATATAATATATATCTAGATATATATAATATATAGATAGATATAACATAATATCCGCTTAATATGAGCGTGTATTAAACACAAAAGCTAAAGCTTAAGTTTATATGATTGGTTAAGTTGATATACACAAGGATTTACAGAAAGGATATCCTCAATTTTTCCCTTTAGTTAAAACAAAAAAAGGCGTTAAAATTTTATGAAGGAGTAAAAAATTAAATTGAAAATTAAAAACAAAAATAAAAAATAAAACAAGGAGTAAGTAAAATTCGAAATTCAACCCAGAATCTCTGAATGTGCTACTCATTAGAAAGTGAAGAAAGGTCTAACTAGACCGCCCCAACAATACCGCTTCCCATATGGTGGTGGGCCACTATATTTTCATAGGGTGGTCCCCAATGGTGGTTTTTGGGTGGGCACCCTTGCATGGGTTGTGGTGGCCAAACTCATGTGTGGGGCATAGGGAAGCGGCAGCCCAGTGTCAGGCTGGGGCTGTCACCAATGGTGGGTGGGGAGGGTATTACCTTGTCACTTGAACTTGGGGTGGGCGGCCTGCAATCCCAACTGGCTTTATAGATGGCCTTGGTCGGGAGCTCCTGCAAAGGTGGGCCATTTCGGCGTCCGGGTGGGCAGTTTTGTCTCGGCCCTCCCATTACGCCAGTGGGCGGCATCTTTTATGAAGGGTGCAGTCAAACACTTTAATAATAATAATAATAATAATAATAATAACTAATAATAATAATAAAATAATAATAATAAAAGTCAATATGGTTCAAAGAACGATAGATGGAAATAATATCTTCTCCAATTATGGTAGGAACGTTGACAACTGCGAAAAATAAAAATGAAACCATAAACCACATAGCAAGCGAAATGCCCGGCACTTGCACAGAAACCAGTACACAAAGAGGCAATGATTCAGTGGCAAAAGCCCTCCACTGGAGCCTGGTGCCAAGGAAATATCAGCTACATTGCAGTAACAATAAGGGTCACGAGCACCAACCAAGGAGGGAGTGATAGAAAACGATTCAACGCAAAGATCCATCTGGGGAACTATGGGTATCAGGGACGGATAGGGTGATACGTGCAAACAGACCCAAGGACGTGACGTTTGATTGGACAAAAGTCAACGAAGAAAGTATCACTCCATTGATGTCGCCAATACCATGGGACACCAGAGTTTGAAGAGAAAGAGAGGGAAAAAATAAGGATAAGTTAATCAAGCTCTGAAAATAGAAATAAGAAGGATATGGGATATGACCAGTGGGAAAACTGTCACCCATAATCCTGAGGAGCAGTAGGCCACGATCCCAAGATCCTGAAAAGGAATTCTAAGAAAAACTATAGGATGAAGTAGCTCCGGGAGGCCTCATGCAGAAGAACGTTGGTCGATCCTAGAAACGGGCCACACCATAGTAAGAAAAGTGATGGACTCCTAAGGATTGGCTGGATGCAAACCCGGGGAACCCCACACTATAAAATACCACCCAGTCGAATTGGTGAGGACTGTGCATAGGAGCAAAAAAAAAAAAAAAAAAAAAAAAAAAAAAAAAAACAAAAAAAAAAAAAAAAAAATAATAATAATGAATAATAATAATAACTAACTAAAAACATTTATCAAAAGTTTCCCATTTATTTATTAAAAAACACTTTAATTTCTTGATAATTTACTTGCTTACTGCAATCATTAGCAATAATTTTAGTTTTTCTGAAAAAAAAACCTATGGACATGGCTTTGTCGTGTCCGTCTGGCACTTTTTCTATCCGCCCGTAGATCTTAAAAAACTACCGAGGTTTAGATGACTGCAAATTGGTTACGTTGATCATCCCACCCTCCAATCCATCAAAAACCGTACCGAATTGCAGCCCTCGGTTGTCCAGTAGTTTTTGGATTGGCTGATTAAGGTTGAATATCGGAAAAACCTCGATTGCGCCGTAG
>NC_087206.1:3862309-3868934 GCF_015104395.2 Macrobrachium nipponense | reverse complement strand
GATTTATTATTAGGTATGGTGTTTATGGCATCGTTGATGTTACCTGGCGTAATACGGTCTGCAAAATGAAATTGAATGTTGTCATTAAGGAGGTTATCTACCTCGCTTCGGGAATCCTGATCATTTATGCAATTCAGGATATTGTTGAAGTGATCACCCCACATCCTTGCGATAGCCTCATCTCCAACTGCTTCCCCTACTCTCTGTGATAGCTTTTTAGTTTTGGGATTTAAGGACTGGATATCTTTCCAAAGGCGAGGGTAATCACCAGATTCTACGTTTCTAGACATTGCATCGGCTCTTAGTTGTTTTTCATTTAACCTGCAGTGCTTAAGAGCAAAGTTTGAATTGCGCTCTCGCCTGCCTCATAGTAATGCAGTGTGTCCTTCCTCGGGCTGCCATTTTGCCTCCACAGTAAAAACATTCTCGTGAGTATGTATACAGATCCTTAACCAAGTCATTCCAACCAGGTATATTACGAGAATTACCTTGATGAAATCTAAAGGCAGTCCTGCCCGAAGCAAGTATAGTGGAGATTATGTTCGAATAGAATTCATTCAGATCCCTCTTGTGGTGGTCATTTCTACATTATGTGTTGGTACACAGTAAGGCGTCAGCTGGTTGAATTATTGACCGCAACCTGGTTTCCGTGGTCGCCCTAAAGTATCTGGTTTTCTGTTGGTTTTTAAACTCCCAGTTAACCGATGGTGGGCGGTCAGTTAGTGGGTTCTACGGTAGGGAGGGATGGGGTACTGAATGACACCGGATAATGGGATGTGATCGTAGCCCGTTGCTAGATCATAGCGAATATTGCAGGTCATAATAGAATCATGAAGTTGTGGAGATGTGATGCAGTGGTCCAGCCAGGAGGTTGTAATTGCGTCCGTTCTATTATGTACATATGAGTAGGAGGAGGGAGGGAGGAGCATTACATCGCTAATTTGGAGAGCATGATTTTGACAGAAGCGAGTAAGTTCATTATAAAATTGTTTTGGGGTGAGAATTAAGGTCCCCTATTATACAAATATGATCAGCAGGAGAATCTTGAATAATACTGTGTAACTCCCCTAGGATCATGCAGTAATGATCAAAATTATTGTTATGCCATGGCATATAAACATTAATTATTAAGATTTTAGAGTTCCTTACTATCACGCATCGTCTTATACACCACAACTACGTATGACGCAATCAATAAACAATACATCCAGGTCAACAAAAAAACCATTTCGATATTCATGAAATGATTTATCCACGTGAATGACATATCATGCACCACATACGGGACTGACATTTACCTAAATGATTTTTTGGTATATTCATTTGTATCATCATTCTATTTATGGCAAAGGTCACTTGGTCCTCCATTGTGTGCTAGACTGGTTTGTTTATTAGTCTGTACACAGCTCTATTCGACGACAAATTAAAACCCCAATTAATGTCAATATGTATATACAATTTTTTCGAACTGGGATAATGATCATTGCTTTGATGCGTGGGGGTTGCTGACAGATAATCTGGGTTATAAAGGGTTGCTTTTTAATTCCGTAACCCTGCTCTGCTTTGATGTTTAAGTTGTTTATACGAAGGTAAAAAGACTTGAGGTACACACATTGTGACGAGGTGAATGAGCTATGGATTTTAGCTCTCTGCTGCGTTCGAAATATGATGCATTGCGCGCAGTTTCTGCCCGCCCTCAGATCTTAAAAACTACTGAGGCTAGAGAGCTGCAAATTGCTACGTTGCTGATCCACCTTCCATTCATCAAACATTCCAAATTGAAGCCCTCTAGCCTCAGTTAGTTTTGATCTTATTTAAGGCTAAGGTTAGCCACGATCATGCTTCTGGCAACGATGTTGGGTAGGCCACCACGGCCGGGTGAGAGTTTTGTGGGCCATGGCTGAGAGTGTCATACAGCATTATATGCTGTGCAGAAAACTCAGTCTCTTCTTGTTTGTATATGTGTTTAATCATTTATAGAACTGACACTCGATTTGAGATTGACTATTTTTCCCAAGACTTTGCCCCATCGGTATCTATTCATCCCATTCCAAGTTTACCCATCATCATCATCATCTTTCTCAAATGGGCGGAAAGCTCCCATCTTCGCCCACCATTCAGAGCCCTCTTGCAGAATCATCTATCGGTTGAAGCTGCAAAAAGAGACGAACGGGAGATTTTGACAGTTAAACACTCTGACGCCATTGTTACATGACGTCGCGCGCCAGCCAGGGAGGCAGCAATTAAGTTGTATTCCCGTCTCCCCCCCGACCCCTGGCCCATCCTGCCCCTAAAATCAGTCCCACTTCGCTGTGCCGAAACATCCGTGGTCGATAACGCGAAACATAGAAGCGATTCCCGCCCGCGAATGAATAATTTTTAAAATTAAACAAAAGAGAAACTGTTGTTCCAAGCGCCGTTGTTGTTCACGCACCTACGGACGCATAAACACTCTAGCAGAGCAGATTCCAATCGGAATTCCAAAGGATTCCAGTAGAGGTATATACAGAGAGAGGGTTGTGAGGGTGGTGGCGGTGGTGGTGGGAAGAGGGTTGGGTTGGGGGCCATTTCCAAGCCATTCCGAACCTCAAACAAAATAGATGTATAAACTGATTGATCAGGAGCGAAAAGTTTATGGATTCCCATTCCAATAAACCTTCAATGGGTTACGGTTTGTTTTCGATATACTCGTATAACTGGGTGGCTAATGGGGGTGAAATATTGCGCGCTTTTGGTCTCGTCCGTCGCCTTCGGGTGAAGGTTCGAGTTTCATTGGATTTCACTCCGTCGAAATAACCAATAATAATTATTTCCTGAATCTCTTTTCGCCAGAGAGGACTGATTCAGGACATGACAACTCATCGTATACGTCAGATATACAATTCATTGCATATTTCCAATAAAGTAGATTCACATCACCCGCGCATCACATGTCTAGGCCAGTCCCTTACAAACGCTCCTGATTGGCTGCTGTTGATAAGCCAATCACAGGGCTGGAAACTCTCAGTCTCTTGAGAGAGTTCACATAGGCAGGATGTGTATATTCCACCTCTCCTGAGGGACACTTTTGAAAGACGTATCCCTCAAATAGGGATACGACCTAGAACACGACGATTGCGAGGACAACTAATAGAAACATTTAAAATACTGAAAAGCATAACAACAGTACCTATTTGCATTAAACGAAAACCAGACAAGAAATAATGGATGGAAACTAGAACTGAGGAGATACAACACATCCCTTTGTGGGAACTTCTTTACATACAATATATGTGACACATGAATATACTGCAACAGTGTGGAAGAGTTTAAAGAAAGCTAAACAAAATCATTAGGACACTATGAATGAACAGTCAAACCTGCTACAGATAAGTGAGCACACGATGTCTCCTCTTAGGATGGACCAACCAGTCTTTGAGACATCCTAATCCTTGTAACTCAGGAGAGGTGGAACATACATCCAGCCTATGTGAACTGTCGAGAGAGACATGAGTAGAGTTTCCAGCCCTGTGATTGGCTTATCAACAGCAGCCAATCAGGAGCGTCGTAAGGGACTGGCCAAGACATGAGATGCACGGGTGATGTGAATCTACTATAGGAAATACACGCGACGCACACTCGTTTATTCTTGATATTGAATCTTCATGGAAATGCTTTCTGTAAATATATATATTTTTTTACATGCTTTTCATCGAATAGGATAATGTTTTGACTGTTTTGCGTATGTGAATGTTAAAATTATAGATCTTTGGTGTGATATCAGTAAGTATCTGATTTTATCTCCAAATATATTGTTAGCCTTGTGTTGTAAATATTCCTTTATTAGCTTTCTGTGAAAGAAAACTATTGAGATGCCTTTGTCTGTCCGCCCACAGATCTCCAAAACTAGTGAGGCTAGAGGGCTGCAAATTGGTATGTTGATCGTCCACCCTCCAATCATCTAACATACCAAATTGCAACCCTCTTGCCTCAGTAGTTTTTATTTTATTAAGGTTAAAGTTAGCCATGATCGTGCTTCTGGCACCATAACAACGCAGGCCATCACGGCCGACTGAGAGTTTCATGGGCCGTGACTGAGAGTTTTCATACATCATTATACGCCATACAGAAAACTTGATTGCACGAAGGAACTTTTCTCGGGGGCATTTCTTTACTTGTTTTTTTTCTTATTGTTGTTGCTGTTTTTAGCGAAACTATTGTCACTGAAACATAACTTTTTTAAATCTGTACACACTCTCTCTCTCTCTCTCTCTCTCTCCTATTTATAAAGCGTTGAACGCTGCAATTAACAATTTAACTTGAAAGACAAAAAAAATGGGGGAGAATAAATTCAAACTATTTTTTTTTTTTTTACATTTTCACGTCTCCTTTCATGTAAAGCTCGTGCATGCATGAAATCACAGGAACGTAGAGTATAATGAATATTAAATAACTGTCAAAAAGAGACAGAAACCGAGTTAAAGTTTTATATGAAGTCAAAATTTACTTTAATTATATTCCTTCTTCTTCTTCTTCTTCTTCTTCTTCTTCTTCTTCTTCTTCTTCTTCTTCTACCTTGAACTCATAGTTGTACGAAATTAAATCAGTGTACAATATGCTACATAGATTAATTCTCCTCGCAGTTAAATATCTTTTAAGTTAATTGTCATTTAAGTTAGTTGGCTTTTAAATTAATTGTCTTTTAAGTTAATTGTCTTTTAAGTTAATTGTCTTTCAAGGTTATTGTCTTTACAGTTATTTGCCTTCCAAGTTAATGGTCCTTAAAGTTAATTGTCTTTAAATTTAGTTGTCGTTCATATTAATTGTCTTTCAAGTTTATCATTAAAGTTAGTTGCCTTTAAAGTTAATTATTGTCTTTAAATTTAATTGTCCTTCAAGATTATTGTCTTTACAGATAATTCTCTCTTCAAATGAATTCTTTCATGTTTGTTGTCTCTACAATTAATTTTCTTCTATACTTAATTGTTTTTAATTTTATTTGTCTTAATTAGGCAAATCCATATTTATATAAATGAATTGTATTGTTTATCAAAAAAAACTAAAAGATTATACATAGATATATGAGAACCTGTTTCTTCTCAAATAATACTTTAAACACTCGATAGGAACAACGTTCACTTGTTCAAAAGTCTTTGTTGAAAGTTTTCAGTTTTTACAAATAATAAAATAATAAAATCTATTGATACAAATATAGAATTTATAAATATACAGTCTAGAACTTATTGACTACTTAATACTTTAATAAAAGATAGAATGTTTTAAGATTTTTAAAATTGTATAGGAAGTTCCATTGAATTTTATGAGGTCATGAACATAATTTTATTTTACTTTTCTTATTCCAAATAGCACGAAGATATGGAATTATCATATGACAAAAAGATATTATTAGAACAAATTGATTGACATATGCTACTTAACAGCATTACAGGGGAGGGGAAAGTTTAATGAATTAGTCTAATCAATATTTCATTGCTTATAGTAATAACAGGTCATTTAAGATGAAAGATAAAACTATAAATTATTTTTCCCTTCCGTGATGACATTGCATGCGCTCTCCGCTCACTAATTAAAATATCATTCACTAACTTATATACATATATACTCTTTCCCCCTTCGCTTCATCTGTGGGTAAACAGTAGATCTACTTGGCCTTCCTTAATTTAGGGAGCGAATAATCTCCTCCACAAGGGCGGTCTTCTATCTCACCCTGAGGATTTGGGGGTAAAATGACCCATTAAGGTTTAGACGACTTGAATTAAGAGAATGAATTCCATCCAGAGTGCGACTTCCATGAAGGAGCTGAGAGGTGGATGTTGTTTGCTTTGTTTCTTCTTCTTCTTCTTCTGTTTCTCACTCCCTTTTCTTCTTTTCCTTTTGCTCTACGAGTTTATAATATATATATATATATATATTATATATATATATTATATATATATATCATATATATATAATATATATATATATATATATTTGGATGTAGATCTATCCAATCATCCTCATAGCCGTCTAGGTATGCACATTTACCATAGATTTCATAGTTGTTACATGCCTTGGGATGTTTGTAGTAAACATCTTTCTCCGAATCTGCAATTCCCTCTTTTCAAAAGGGTGCAGACTTTGTCTTTCTTGTCTATTGTCCTCTTTCCCATCAGTGTGCAGATCTGGGTAGAGCCTCTTCGGGATTTCTTTGTGTTGTCAAGTCGTAATTTATTTCTTTGTATGTATGCTGCTTGATTGCCTCATATGTAGTATCAATGAGTATCTCTGCATCCATACTTTTATCTTGTTCTTGTTTTCCTTATTTTTTTCTGTCATTTCAGTTTTTGTTTACTTCTCTTCCGTTTCTCTTCTTCTTCTCTTCTTCTTCTCCTTCCTATGTTAACTTATTGTTACATTAAGTCTTGATTTAATAACATTGTCTATCCATGATATAGACATGTTGAGCAAAATATTCTGGTATCCTTACTCATATCTTGCATTACTTCAGCACTTTGAGGATGCATTGGAATGTTGCATGCAGACATTTTCTGATCAGGTTTTGTGGGTTAACTATGCTATACCACACCTTACACAGTTTGCATGCTTTGGCATTCTTTTCTATTGCATCAATTAGGGTATTCACAAT
>NC_087206.1:3844809-3857309 GCF_015104395.2 Macrobrachium nipponense | reverse complement strand
CATATGAGGCAATAAAGCAGCATACCTACGAAGAAATAAATTACGATATGACAACAGAAAAGCAAATCCCGAAGAGGCTCTACCCAGATCTACACAATGACGGAAAGAGGAAAAAATAGACAAGAAAGACAAAATCTGCAACCTTTTGAAAAGAGGGAATTGCAGATTTGGAGAAAGATGTTACTACAAAACATCCTAAGGTATGTCAAAAACTATGAAATATATGGTAAATGTGCATACTTAGATGGCTATGGGATGATTGCAGAGATCTGCATCCAAAAATATGTAAAAAACCTAAAGAAGGAAAAGGATGTAAGTTCGACAAAAAATGCAAATATATGCACCCTGTAGCCATGAATCATAATCAAATAAATAACCAACCAAGTAATAAAATCCAAAATAAGAAAGAAACAAATAAAGAGAGAAATCCAAGAAATCAGGTAAAAGAGAAAGCAAACCACCAATGAGATATGCAGAGGTGTCAGCAAAAAAATTTCAAAGCATCAGCTCCGAAATTCTACTCAAGAGATAATAACTGTATTTATATGCAAGAGGATATTGCAGAAACGAGAAAGAAATTGCAGATTCAGACACAAAATGAATAATTATGATGAAGGAAGATCAAATATTATGGAAAAGTTGGATTTTTTAATGTCAGAATTTCTGGAAATGAAAAAAAAGAACAACATACCAGAACAGGAAGAGACATGGGAAAAATCCTTATTACTACCATTATTAAATGAAGGAGAGAAAACACGCAAACCATCATAGTGATGAATGCGCAGGGTTTAGTTACGAGTAACAAACTCAAAAAGAAAAAATAGAGTACTTAGAAGAACTAACCCAAAATGAAAAGAAAATAGATATAATGAATATAAGTGAAACCTGGTATTCCCAAGAGACTGGGAATGATGATCAAATAAAGGGTTCCAAAACTTATAGATCAGATAGAAAAAAATAGGAATCAAGGGGGAACCGCAATATATGGGAAAGACAAAAAACAAGGAAAAAATATATGAGAATATAGTAACTCAGAATGTGAACTAATAGCGGTAGAATTGAATCTGAAAAATTGATGAACATAGTAATATATAGACCTCCTAATACTAAAGAGTTTGACTTAATAATTGAAAAATTGGATGATATATGTAGAAATCACAAGGACTGGACTATTCTCCTATCTGGTGACTTCAACTTTCCTTTCGTAGAATGGAAAGAACGAATAGGAGATTGTGGTTGTACTATATATAAAAAAAGAGAGTAATAGTAGTGCAGAAGATAAGAGGCAATTCGAAAAGCTATTAGATATGCTACTAGAATACAACATTCAACAAATAAATCACCTGCCAACAAGAAAGGAAAATACTTTAGACCTAGTATTGTGAACGAGATGAATTATGTTAAAGAAATAATAGTTTATAATGCGAGTATTTCAGACCATAATATCATAGAATTAACAGTCCATTCCAAAGCAAGTGAAAACAGAGATAAGCAAGAAATGAAAAAGTGGGAAGGATATGGAAAAATACAAACTCTACAGTAAAAAATATAAAATGGTCAGAAATAAATGAAGAATTAAACAAAGATTGGGAAATAACATTTTCGTAAGTGATGACATAAGGGTAAATACGGAGATATTATATATTAGAGAAAATAGTGGATAAATATATACCGAAGAAGAAAAGTAAACATCAGTCATGCATACCAAGAGATAGAAGGATCTTGTTCCAGAAAATTAGAAAGTGGAAAAAAGGTCTTGCAAAAGAAAAAAATGCATGGAAAGTTATAGAACTAAAAAGTAAGATAGAAAATGCAGAACAAAAGATTATACAATCAAAAGAAAATGAAAAACGGGACTTGGAAGAAAAAACCCTAATAAATATCAAGCAAAACCCCAAACTATTATACTCATACGCGAAAAAGATGAATAAAAGAAGAATAGAAATTGGCCCTCTAAGAATTGAAGGGAGTTTAACGAATGAAAAAAAGGAAATTTGCAAACATATTGGCAGAACGATATAAGAGAGAATTCACCCTAGAATAGATAATGAAGATAATGATATAGAAGTAAGGGACGAAAATAGTGAATATTTAGCTGACATAGATATTAAAGAAGCTGATATTGTGCAGGCTATTAATGAAATTAAAAATGGAGCTGCTGCAGGGCCTGATGGAATTCCTGCTATTTTGTTAAAGAAAGTAGTTCATTCTATCGCAAAGCCACTTGCAATATATTAAGACAAAGTGTAGATACAGGCAAGATTTATGATGAGCACAAATTAGCATATATTACCTCACTTTCAAAAGTGGATCAACACTAGAGGCAAGTAATTATAGGCCTGTGAGTCTAACATCACATATTATGAAAGTGTATGAAAGGGTAATGAAGAAATTTTTCTTTCATTATGAAACATTTAATAAAAAATAATTTGTTTAATATAGGACAACATGGTTTTGTACCCGGAAAAAGTACACAAACCCAATTGTTAGTCCACCGTGAGAACATATTCAAAAATATGAAAAGCGGAAATGAAACAGATGTGGTTTATCTAGACTTTGCAAAAGCTTTTGACAAAGTAGACCATAATATATTAGCAAAGAAAAATTAGAAAACACAATATCGTGGATAAAGTAGGAAGATGGTTAAAGAATTTTTACACAACAGAAAACAGATAGTTATTGCAAACGATGAGAAATCGGATGAAGCCAAGGTAATATCCGGTGCCACAAGGTACGGTGTTAGTTGCAATACTGTTTGTTATTATGATTGAAGACATAGACAGTAATGTTAAGGATTCGGTAGTGAGTAGTTTCGCTGATGACACAAGAATAAGTAGAGAAATTACTTGTGATGAAGATAGGAACGCTCTACAAAGAGACTTTAACAAAAGTATATGATTGGGCAGAGGTAAATAGGATGGTGTTTAACTCTGATAAATTTGAATCAATAAATTATGGAGACAGAAGGAAAGCTATATGCATATAGGGGACCTAATAATGAGACAATCACAATAAGGAAGCAGTTAAAGACCTTGGTGTGATGATGAATAGGGAACATGTTATGCAATGATCAAATAGCAATTCTTTCGGCAAAATGTAAAGCAAAAATGGGAATGTTTTTACGGCACTTCAAAACAAGGAAAGCTGAACACATGATTATACTTTATAAAACATATGTTCGTAGTCCACTTGAATATTGCAATATGATATGGTACCCACACTATCAAAAGGATATTGCACAAAATAGAGTGCACAAAGGTCCTTTACAGCTAGAACAGAAGAAGTTAAGGACCTTGACTACTGGAAAGACTACAATCCTTAAAATTATATAGTCTAGAAAGGAGAAGAGAACGCTACATGATAATTCAGGCATGGAAACAGATAGAAGGAATAGCAGAAAACATCATGGAACTAAAAATATCAGACAGAGTACGCAGAGGTAGATAATAGTGCCCAAAACTATACCAGGAAAAATAAGGAAAGCACACAGGACATTAATCCACTACGCACCAGCATCGATAATGCAGCGTCTATTCAATGCGTTGCCAGCTCATCTGAGGAATATATCAGGAGTGAGCGTAGATGTGTTTTAAGAATAAGCTCGACAAATATCTAAACTGCATCCCAGACCATCCAGATTGGAAGAGTGCAAAATATACCGGAAGATGTACTAGCAACTCTCTTGTTGACATTATAGGTTCCTCACACTGAGGGAGCTGGGGCAACCCGAACGAACTGTAAGGTCTGTAAGGTAAGGTCTCTCTCGTTGTTTGTGTGTTACACGTAGCTCTCTCTCTCTCTCTCTCTCTCTCTCTCTCTCTCTCTCTCTCTCTCTCTCTCTCTCTCTCTCTCTCTCTCTCCGAAAAAGAAAATCATAGTTAGCTTTACTATAGTGTCTATCAACTACTATGCTTCCTCCATTTAAAACCTGTTTGCAGAGAGAGAGAGAGAGAGAGAGAGAGAGAGAGAGAGAGAGAGAGAGAGAGAATGGGCGTCATTTTGCCCGGCTATTTGCCAAAAAACCTTTCCCCAGATTCTTTTCTTCTTCTTCTTCTTCTTCTTCTTCTTCTTCTTCTTTTTAACTTTTTTTTTTTTTTTTTTTTGCTTTCAGCGGAAGATGTATGAATGCGAAATAAACTGGAATTGACTCCCGATGCAAAGTCGTTATCGGATTTCGGCGCAGATCGGGAAGAGAGAGAGAGAGAGAGAGAGAGAGAGAGAGAGAGAGAGAGAGAGAGACATTCACTTGGCACATCGTACCCTGAAAAGATGGCAGCACTGAGAGACAGCTTAGTACGAATTCCAAAAGTGTGAGAGAACGATCTCTTCAGCATTGCACGAGAGAGAGAGAGAGAGAGAGAGAGAGAGAGAGGGGGGTCGCAAGGAGTTACAAGGATCAGGATGTCTTAAAGATTTGTTAATCGATGCGAGGAGACATCGTGTGCTCACTTATCTCCAGGAGAGAGAGAGAGAGAGAGAGAGAGAGAGAGAGAGAGAGAGAGAGAGTAATAATAATAATAACCTTTATTCCAATAATACATGGGTTTCTATTACATCAGGTCATCAACCAAGGTTAGAAAGCGTACATTAGAGCTATTAAAACAATAAAATCATAGTATACTAAATATACACACATGCATACATATATAAATATATAAAACTTGAATTAGGAAAATTGTAATTTTGGTTATAAAAACATTGTTCCTAAAAACAATAATTAGTAAAATTACTCCAACATAAAATGTTCTTCATAGTTAATGGTATGTCTTAAAAAGCGGTTATTGACGTGAGACGTGGCTAATGTCAGGTACGGTTGTTTCCTATAAAACTTATCTACGAAGATTAATTATTGTTTAAAAGATGTTTTCTTAGTTTATTTTTAAAAGATCTTAGGGATTCTTCGTCTTTCAATGAGCCAGATAACTGTGGACCTTTAGTATTTATTTCCCTTGATCCTATATCGGTATTGGCTCTTCTGGACACTAGATTATTTGCTTGTCTTGTAGTCATCCCTGTCACCGAGTCAACGGTTCTAAAATTATAAAGCCAGTTCGGTAAAACATTTTTTAAAACTTTAAAAACAAAAACACAGACATCAAAAGTGTACTTGTTTTTCACTTTCAACCAACCCAGTTCTAGTAAAATTGGAGATATATGATCATATTTTCTCACTGTACCCATGGCCACCCGAGCCGCAAAATTTTGAAGTTTTTGTACTCGTTGCATAAGGACGTTGCTTGTTGAACCCCATATTCTATATAGCAGTAATGAATTAAACTTAATACTAACGATTGCACTACGATTAGACGGGTTTCTGGTTCGAAAATTTTTTTTAGTCTATTGAGATAAATAAGTGTCCCCCATAACTTTTCGTGCAGTTCATCAATATGTTTTTCGAATGTCATGTATTATCGAAGTGCACTCCAAGATTCTTTACGGATTCCATAGTTCGATAATGGCCCCATTAAAATTGATTTTGATGTTATCCCGATTCGGATAGATATTGCCTGGAGCCTAGGAATATACATTGCGTTTTACCTTCATTCACAATAAGCCATTTATTTGAAAATACATCTTCACTCTATGTAAAATCTCTCAGCTTTGCTACTAAATCTTCCAAGTTATCGATGTAGCCATCAATTATTGAGTGTCATCAGCATACTGAACAATGAAACAGTCACTTAAAAAACTTCTCATGTCATTTACATAGATGTTGAATAAAATTGGTCCTAGGATTGAACCTTGAGGTACACCAAAACCGGACGTTTTGGGGGGTTGAGACGACCATTTTTGAGTCTGACAGATTGTACTCGATTACGTAAACTAGTCTGTGAACCAAAATGGATCTATATAAAAGTGTCTGACATTTACCAGCAAAATTTCATGGTTCACACTATCAAAAGCTTTCGACAGATCGAGAAGTAGTAAAGGGAAACTTTCTTCTTGTCTATGTTATCGTAGATTTTATCCGATATTTTTAATAGTGCTGTTTCCGTTGATAGTTTGGTCGAAAGCCATGTTGACTCTTAGAAATGAGCTGATTACTTTCTAAGTATTTCAGTTAACTGATTTGATACTATTTTTTCTAATATTTTAGATAACACCGGGAGTAAAGAAATTGGCCTGTAATTAGAAATTTCGTCTCTATCTCCGTTTTTAAAATAAGGAACAAACATGGGGATTTTTCCACGTTTTGGGTAGGTATTAGTTACGATAGATGTATCAATAATTATAGTAATGTAAAATAAAATTATATATAGAGTATCTTTTATAAAACGTAGCGGTATGCCATCGGATCCGTACGCATTTGACTCTTTGAGAGAACTAATGGACTAGAATGACAGTATCGCAGTCAACAGGTGACGGTTTAAAAGAATATAACTGATTGTTTGGGAATGTATTCATTTCATCGGTTTGTGCTCTATATTCCTGGCCAGTTTCTTCTTGCGTTCTTTCATATGTCTTTCTTCCTACATTCGCAAAATACTCATTAAATTTCTCTGCCTTGTCAGTTAAATCTTCATTTTCTATTTGAGATTCTTTGTTAGTATTATTGGGCAGAATTGAACGCACTATTTTCCAGGAAGTACGTAAGTTATTCTTATTACTTTTAAGGTTCGTTCCTGTAGTGTTGTTTCATAACTGTTATCCATTTCAATTTATTTCCTTCTTTTTCTCTTTAAAATTATTTCTCAATATTGTATTGTTCCTATCCTTCTTGATATCGTTTTGTAATTATCTCTTATTATTATATTTTGTTTGATGTTATTAGTTATCCAGGGTTTAGGGGGGCGGGTGATTACTTTCGTTACTATTGGAGCACATTTATCAATACATTTGGTTAAAACATTCGTTAAAATTTGTACTTGAGAACTTACATTATCAGTGTTTAAAATACCATTCAAAGTGGGTGTTTCTTTCATCACCAAATTACAGATACTCACTTGAGAATAATTCTTAAGACATCGAAAGTTTTTGTTTTCTGAATGGGTTGTTCTTAGGTTTACGTAAATTTAAGGTAACTATGATTGCTTCGTGGTCGCCTACTGGGCTTGGAATAACTTCGAATCGAGTACCATTTCTTATTATTAGTAAGTAGTAAATCTATCAACGTTGCTGAGTCTGAAGTTACTCTGGTTGGTTTTGTAATGAGTTGGTGTGTAACTTTAGGTTATTTACAACTTTATTCATTTTGTTGTCTGTTTGAGCAAGTCGCCGTTAAAATCTCCAAGTATAAAAATAGGCTTGTTTCGTAAATTACGTTTTTAAAAGAATCGGAAATATAATTAAAAGATGAAACATTTGCTTTGGGGTGACGATATATACAACCTAAAATAATTGTCGGTAATTACGGTGTTGTACTGATAACCATTTAGCTTCAATGCCCTCCGTTTTTCAATGCAATTATTTATTACATTTACCTTTAAATAATCTTTGAAATATATGCAAACTCCACCTCCTCGGCCATGATCATCTCGATAAAGTTGATAAGAGGGAATATTAATATATGTATCATTCATATAAGGATATAGCCACGTTTCACTCACACATAAAATATCAAAATTGTCTTTTTTCTAATAAATGTTCAACTACATGTTTATGCTTAAAAGTGATTGTGCATTAAATAATATATAATAGTTATAAAATTACGGCGATTGGTAGACCTAAACTCTTCGGCACTATCATCTTGGCCATCTCTCTAGTTCTTTGCAAAATACTACATAATTTGCTCTTATGACAATATTCGTGGCAGTAATTACATTTTAGTTTTATGGTCGTATCTACAATTTGACTGTCTGTGGTTAAATTCACCACAGTTGTAGCAACCTCTTCCGTATGTCGGTCTATTGTCAGAAAAATTATTCCTGGGAGGATAACGATTAAAATGGTTCAAACTATTGTTTTTTGTCTATTCTAAACACTATGAGTCTCAACTTGATCTCTCCTATTATTTCCAGTTCTCAATTTATATGGCATTGGATGGCTGGGGTCACTTCCATCTAAAGTTTCTATGGTTTCTTACATTGTGATTTCCATAGTTATTCTCTATTACAGATCTTTTCCACCATTGTTTTGTTTGTGTGCCATCCATTTAGTCTCATTCCAGTTTTCTCTAACAATACTACCCTGAGATGTGGATCGATTGCATCCAATAAACTGACTGTTTCCTATTCTACTTAAATTATCATATGACAGACCATCTTTGTTATCATAGCAGTTTTCATCTATGTTTCCCGTTCCAAGCCTGAAATAGTTCTGGGGTCCCAATGTAAATAACACCGTTGTCTTGACACCAGCCAAGCAACTTGGTATTAAAATCATTAATTTTGTTAACAAGATCATCTGATTTCAAGCTTGGAACAAGCTCACATATTTGATGCTGATATGTTCATTTTTACTTTTATACTCTGCGACAATTTCTCCAATTTCATCCAAAACCATTTCTGATACATAATTTTCCCCAAGAATGTCCTGAGCACCACCATAGATAATACATTCGCTTAAGGGTGATCCAGATTTTCCTTTATCCATGACTTAATTAGAGACATATTTGCTTCAGGGAGGGTCCTAATTAGAGTGTTTTCTTTAAAGTCATTCTTCTTTACTCTGTAAACTCGAATCTCCTATAAGCAACGTTTTCTTCCCATCTAAAATAGAACCGAGTCTATCGCCATGACCATCACTTCTTTCGACACTTCTGTAATGCTTCTTGCAGTGTTTTGATTTTCTCCTCTGCTATAAAGACTAGAGTTTTAAGTTCTTGGATTTCCGTGTCCTTTTCTCTCAGGTTGTTATTGATGACATAAAAGTTATCACTTGTTTCTGTACGAATTTTTCAAATTTCCTTAGTAGTCTGTATATCGTCGGTCTTCATTTTCCCCTTCTAAATCAGGTGACACTACCTGGTGTTGTTGCTGCTTCTAGTGGTGTCCTTGTAAGTTCGAATAATAAAGCATCAGTTTATCAATTAGTTTTTCCTTAGTCGTTCCAAATCCTACTTATTTGTAATTGACTACAGAATTTTTGTATTTCACCTTTTGTGTAATTTCGATGTAGAACCTCCCAAGTTGGATTCCTTAAGGTAGACAACGGTGGATGATTTTTCGACGAGGTCCCAGCTGTCGCTCCTTGTAACACTTGATCGTTATTTTCTTCTGTAGTTGTTTCGACTGGACATTTATATATTTGCTCACAGTGTAAATGTTCCTAAGATTTAAAACGTGTTTAGAGGATAGTGTACTGGGTTTTAATCTATATGAGAAACAGCAATGCTATTTCTGGAGAGTGTTAGTATGACGTAATCAGGTCTTAGTGCATGCGCAATTAAGGTACATTTTGACCAGGAAGTCTGTACTATTCTACTAAAATCTTTAATAGTTTAATCAACTAAGTACAAAATAAAAAGTAACTATATTACGACACGATCACGTTCACTACACTTTCACAGACACAGTCCACACGTTTTTGTGGTCCAAAACACTGGATATTCCAAACAAATTAGGAGAATAAGGGAGCGTTTGTAAAGGACGTTCTGATGTAAACAGAGAGAGAGAGAGATAGAGAGAGAGAGAGAGAGAGTTCCATTACCTCTTTGCTGAGGCAGTGAGACAGAGAGACGTAGAGAAGTAAAAAATTCATTGGTGTATTTCTCGCACCAATCAAACAGTAGTAATTCCACATATTAATTCACATAAATTCTCTTTTAGCTTTGATGAATGTGTTGTGAGCTAGTGTTGGTGAATTAGTGTGGTCGATGTTAGTAAAAAATGAAACAATGATTAGGAAAAACAATATGAATTTACTGTTACGTTATGATCCCATTTCAAATTATGTGCAGCTTTCAATTTTCGTGAACGTTCTTAAAAATGATTTCCCTTGTAGGGAGGGTAGAGCAGCCAGTGCAACTCACGCGGTGCACCGTCGACATTACTTTAAGTGTCTTTGTCCCCTTTCATTCGCGATCATTTTCCCTGCTTTGTGATTTACTTTCGATCAGAAACCTCATCAACGTCGCATGAACCTTACTTCTTCTCGTCTTCAGTGTACGATAATTTCTTTCTTTAAGCATCTATACATATTTCCTTCCCTTTATTAACCCAAACGTTATTCTCGATCACTGGTGCTTCAGTCTGTTATCCTCTATCGTGATTTACTTTCGATCAGATCCATCACCTATCGCTTATATGCCTATCATCTACCCCTCTCCATCGCTCTACTACTATAGTAGATTCACATCAACCGTGCATTTGATATCTAGGCCAATTACGACGCTCCTGATTGGCTGTTGATAAGCCAATCATAGGGCTGGAAACTCTCAGTCTCTATCGAGAGTTCACATGGGTAGGATCTATATTCCACCTCTCCTGAGGGACACTTCTTTCAAAAGAATCCCTCAGGAGAGGAGGTGAACTCTTGAGAGAGACAGAGTGTCCAGCCCTGTGATTAGCTTATCAACAGCAGCCAATCGGGACCGTCGTAAGAGACTGGCCTAGACATCAAATGCACGGTTAATGTGAATCTGTTATAATCCCTGACTGTCCTCTGTCAACATAGAAAACGGAGCATCACGGCATCCCACAAGCGGTGCTATGCGTCTCGTCCCAATCCGTCACTGAGATAGGAATGCCTCGAGATTTCTAGGCGTCCGAACGCTCCCAGAGGAAGGAAGCGTTCATCACGATGCCAAGAGTAAATGTAAATGTCGACGAACCGTTTGATTCGTAAATGTTTGATTGGATAAAACAGGATAGCAACAGTGGTGTTAGAAGAAACGGAAGGCGGGATTTATACGTTTGCAGCGAGAATGTTATGCAAAAGAAGCTTTGCATTTAAATAAGAAAGTGGTGAGAGGAACGCTTTACAATAACATACTACAGCAGGTGCGTCTAGGTGATGGAAAGTTTAGTGTGGAGGTGGGTGTAATTGGAAAGTAAATAACGACAACGAATGACGTCATGCGTAATCATTTTTGTTCAGCAATTTCTCTGTCTGCATAGAGATGCTGGACTCAGATTGTTCGGAAAGAACGTATATTCATGATTAAAAAGGTTTATAGCTTTATTCAAGTTGAATTGTCCATTCTTATTAATTAAAAAGGTTTATAGCTTTATTCAAGTTGAAATGTCCTCCTTTCTTAGTGTATAAATATATGTATATATCATTCGAGCTACAAATGTCCTTTAAATATCTAATTCGCTCTGCCACGAGAGGACGAAATTATTATCAACTGAAAAATTCCCCTTCGGTTTACATATATGAAAATATATTGATTTCGAGGTAGAGCGAATGTGATATTAAAGGACATTGTAGCTCGAATAAGTTTATATGAATCACGGCGATGTGATAATTATTCATATATATATATATATATATATATATATATAATATATATATATATATATATATATATATATTATATATTATATATATATATATATAGGAAGTGCTTTCTGGATACCGTAAGATATGTAGAACATCTGCAAACTGACGTAAGCTTACCTAAAGATGTATGAGCAATGAAAGAGGGAGAGAGAACTAATCATTCTTCTACCTTCTTCTTCTTCTTCTTGCAATGAGCGAGTAAAGAATTATTCTAGAACCAGTTGCTATTTTTTGCCGCCTGCCCATTCCGCCATTATGCAAGAAAAAGAGAATTAAAGTCACTTTGCAGAATAAACCGTAATGTGGGGGGGTTGGGGGTGGCGCGGGGCGGGGGAGGGTTGTATAAGGCCATTCCCACCATCCAGAACGGAAGCCAGGGGAAAGGGGGGTGGGAGGGCGGGAGGGAAAGTTTAAGAATTGGGAAAAGTTTGCGCGGAAAAGTCGGGTAAAGCAGGAAATTTAAAAAGAAAAAAAAAAGTCTGGGAAAAAATAAATGAAGCTAATTTGTAGTTTTCTACGCGGTAATGGGAGTGAGAGTGTGGTGTGTCTGTGTGTGTTTCGGGTTAGAGGGTGGAGGGTGGGAGGGGTTTGGGTCGGGGGAGTAGTGAGTGGTAGTTTCAGAATAAGGCCCTTTTGGGTATATGATACTTTGCCTAAATGTTTCCTCTTAATGCTGTATGTGTGTTTGTTAGTTTGTTTGTATGTTTTGTTTCAAGCATGAGTGGGGAAACAAAACACGGGACAGTTACAGTTGGGAAATGACGTGGAATTATATATATATATATATATATATATATATATATATATATATATATTATATATAATATATATATATATATATTTGTGTGCGTGTGTGTATTGATGAACTATCGCTAAGGCATGCGATATTTCATGTAGTCGTAAAAGCTTTCATTCCTTCCTCCCACTTTTGCTTTACGATTATATATATATAGTTTATATATATTATATATATATATATATATATATATAATATATATATAGTATATATATATATATATATAATATATATATATATATATAATATATATTATATATATATTTATGTTTAGATATATCATATATATATATATACAAATGCTGCTACGTGGATTTTGTCA
>NC_087206.1:3839809-3842309 GCF_015104395.2 Macrobrachium nipponense | reverse complement strand
TTGCATATTAATGCCAGATGAACGTATCTCGTCTCCATTCGCTCTCTGTGAATGTGCTGCCTGTTGTTGTTCTGGGATGTTTGTCCGATCAAACATGCATGAAGCGAGATCATGTAATACTTCTTCTCCTCCTCGCGCAGGCGGAATAATCATTCATATTGTTCTAAGAGGTCCACAATAATAAAAAAATTTTGCGAGTCCAGGGAATCCAGGGTAGAGTTCGAAAGCTTTGTAAAGGGTTTTTAAACTATACACGAACTTGCAACATTTTTTATTATTGTTGACATCTTAGAACATTACATATACTCAATGATAGGCAGTTTTTCCCAACCAAAAACAAAAAAAATCATTCACATTTATAGGCCTGAAAAATGCAAGCATGAGAAAGACAGAGGACAAGAAGATGGATGCGGAAGAAATGAGAATGCTTAGATGGGTGTCTGGAGTGACAAGAGAGGATTAAATCAGAAATGACTACTACGTAAGGGGGTCGACTAAGGTGGTGGAAGTATCAAAGAAAGTGCAGGAGGGGAGGCTGAGACGGTATGGACACCTGTTGAGGAGAGATGAGGACCACGCTGAGAGACATACTTATGGGGATGGAGGTTCAAGGAAGAAGGAGAAGAAGAGGGAGACCAAGAAAGAGATGGAAGGACTGTGTGAGAGGAGACTTACAGACTTACAAGAAAGGAATTGATGAGACAGAAGCGCAGGATAGAAATAGATGGAACCGGCTCATTCAAATTGGCGACCCCATATAAAAATGGGAACCGGCTAGGAAGAAGAAGAAGATTTTATAGGCCTGAAAAAATTGTCTAAGATATTAGTTTTTTTAAAGGCTCTATCAACGTATGTGGAGAAATATACAGTGCCTACTGGCCCATAGCCAGCAGATACTACAACACCAAGAAGTACAACAGTAAAATAAAAGGGTCGACTAAGGTGGTGGAAGTATCAAAGAAAGTGCAGGAGGGGAGGCTGAGACGGTATGGACACCTGTTGAGGAGAGATGAGGACCACGCTGAGAGACATACTTATGGGGATGGAGGTTCAAGGAAGAAGGAGAAGAAGAGGGAGACCAAGAAAGAGATGGAAGGACTGTGTGAGAGGAGACTTACAGACTTACAAGAAAGGAATTGATGAGACAGAAGCGCAGGATAGAAATAGATGGAACCGGCTCATTCAAATTGGCGACCCCATATAAAAATGGGAACCGGCTGGGAAGAAGAAGAAGATTTTATAGGCCTGAAAAAATTGTCTAAGATATTAGTTTTTTTAAAGGCTCTATCAACGTATGTGGAGAAATATACAGTGCCTACTGGCCCATAGCCAGCAGATACTACAACACCAAGAAGTACAACAGTAAAATAAAATGTAAGTAGGTTATTAGGCATAAAGTTAAAAGAAAGGCATAAAGTTACTTCAATAATGTTCAACTACCACAAGGGCCACTGATTTGAAGTTCAAATTTGTGGCTGATCATACGTAGGATCACATGACGAGTGAACTAGTCTACACATGCGAGTAAAAGGATTTGTAGCTATTTTGATTTCTGAAGACTTACTCCGATCGAGGTGCCATGAATCTGAATTGATTTCAAGGCGCTTAATGATAACTTAAGTTCACGTGTTCATATTTCACCTTTGCGCGTGAGTCGAGAGTATATATATATATATTTATTATATATGTTATATATATATATATATATATATATATATATATATATAAGTTATAGTTATAGTTATACCTACCTACTACAGCTACGTATATCCCCGCTGAATTGAATTTTCCCATCTCCAGCGCACTTTCCGTCTATTATTGAGCCCGGTATTACCGACGCATACATCTCTCCCCATTTACATGCAAAGCCAGATTTGCATATTAATGCCAGGTAAACGTATCTCGTCTCCATTCGCTCTCTGTGAATGTGCTGCCTGTTGTTGTTCTGGGATGTTTGTCCGATCAAACATGCATGAAGCGAGATCATGTAATACTTCTTCTCCTCCTCGCGCAGAGAATAATCATTCATATTGTTCTAAGAGGTCAATAATAATAAAAAAATTTTGCGAGTCCAGGGAACCCAGGGAAGGGTTCGAAAGCTTTGTAAAGGGTTTTTAAATTATACACGAACACTCAACATTTTTTATTATTGTTGACATCTTAGAACATTATATATACTCAGTGATAGAGAGTTTTTCCCGACAAAAAACAAAAAAATTCATTCACATATATAGGCCTGAAAAATGCAAGCATGAGAAAGACAGAGGACAAGAAAATGGATGTGGAAGAAATGAGAATGCTTAGGTGGATGTCTGGGGTGATAAGAGAGAATTGGATCAGAAATGACTACTACGTAAGGAAGGGGGTCGACTAAGGTGGTGGAAGTATCAAAGAAGGTGCAGGAGGGGAGGCTGAGACGGTATGGACACCGGTTGAGGAGAGATGAGGACCACGCTGGGAGACATACTTATGGGGATGGAGGTTCAAGGAAGAAGGAGAA
>NC_087206.1:3827556-3831809 GCF_015104395.2 Macrobrachium nipponense | reverse complement strand
AAGGAAATATGAATATTTTTGATAAATAGAAAATTCTTCATGGAAAACTTATTAGGACTTGCTTGGCCTCTTAACTAACCTACTACCTAACTTTGGACTAACTATCCTTAACGATTCCTATAGAAGCCTAGTGAGGGTAGCCAGTATCGATCGATCTTTGCCTAATTTTACCCCCGAAAAGTATGGATAAGTATGTGTGCGTTCTTACTGTAACATATATAATCAATCTTGCAAAATAGCGCAGAAGTAGTATTGAAGCAGAGAAGTATTGTTGTTGTTATGAGAATTAGAGATATTCATTAAGATGTTAATTTAACAAGCATCCTTCCTTTTCAATGTCAAGCCTATACACTTTAGATATACTAGCAAAATAGGACTACTGCACTGCTGCTGCATCATTATTTGACAGCTCGTGTTTCTTTAGTGCAAAGCAAGCAAGCAAGTCTGTGTAGAGAGTATCTGGGAGATATCTACATATAAAAGAGACAACAAATATATTCTTGGATAGCTACTAGCTAAGGAGGGTTGCATTCCTTTATTCAAAATCTTTTAAAAAGTTTAAGTAGTCGCTATCATTTCTCTATCAGTCTTTTCAAAAGAAGGGGTTAACGGGCGTATTCTTTATTCAAAAGTCATTTTAAAAGTTTAAGTAGTCGCAATAAGGGATTGGGAAAACATTTTCTCTATTTAAATCTTTTCAAAAAGGATAATAACTGTATTCATTCAGGAGTTATATATCTATATAAATATATATATGTATGTGTGTGTAAAAAGCATTTCTATTCATAAGTCTTTTCAGAGAATTAATAACTGGCGTATCTTTATTCAAAAGTCATTTTAAAAAAGTTAAGTAATCGCAACAAGGATTGGGAAAACCATTTCTCTATTTAAATAGTCTTTTCAAAAAGGATTATAACTGTATTCTTCATTCAGGGAGTTATATATCTATATAAATATATATACTTTATAATATAATGGTGTGTAAAAATCACTTCTCTATTTTAAATAAGTCTTTCAAGAGATTATTAATACTGTGTCTTCTTATCAAAAGTCATTTTCAAAAAGTCTAAAAACGAAGTCGCAACAAGGATTGGGAAAACAATTTCTCTATTCAATAGTTTTGTCAAAAAGGATTAATAACTGCATTCTTTATATTCAGGAGTTATATCTATATATATATATATGTAAAAATCATTTCTCTATCATAAGTTTTTTCAAAAAGATTAATAACTGTATTCTTTATTCAAAAAATCATTTTAAAAGTTTAAATAGTTGCAAGGAGTAATCTCGTCTGTATCGTTGCAGATTTATAAAATTGTTAATAATTGCAAGTTGAATAGTCAGTCAATCATTCACCTTTATTTAACAAGTCGAAAGTCTCTATATAGGCTAAGTTTATGAAAAGGTTGTTAGAAATGAATAAAAAAAAAAGTAAACTTTCATTCTAGGTTTACATATATCTGTCGATCAAATTCAGGTTTTTCAAAAGAATAATAACTGTATTCTTCATTCAAAAGTTATTTGTAAATAGTCGCAAGGAGTAATCTCATCTGCATCGTTGCGGATTTATAAAATTTGTTTTCATAATAGTAATATAATTGCACGTTGAATAGTCGTCAATCATTCGCCTTTATTTAACAACAAGTCGAAAGTTTCTAACACAATACCATATAGGCTAAGTTTATGAAAAGGTTGTTAGAAATGCTGAATAAAACAGAGTCGACTTTTATTCTAGGTTCATATATCATATAGTATACCTATCGATCAAATTCAGTCTTTTCAACTGTATTCTCCATTCGAGTGTTTTTGAAAAAAGTTTTAAGTATAGTTGCAAGGGTTCTCGGGAAAATCATTCACTATTCAAATAACCTTTTCAAAAAGATGGTGATTGCTAACTGAAGTAGTAGTGCTCTTGTATTCTACATTCAAATACTTTCTCTGTGAAAATTTCCACTGCGGATATAGCTACATATGATCTCTTAGATTAAAAAAGACCTACCAGAGATTAGGTAATCTAGCTTTGAATAAGGAAATATGAATATTTTTGATAAATATAAAATTCTTCATGGAAAACTTATTAGGACTTGCTCGGCCTCTTAACTAACCTACTACCTAACTTTGGACTATCCTAAGAAGCCTAGTGAGAGGGTAGCCAGTATCGATCGATCTTGCCTAATTTTACCCCAAGTATGCGATGGTGGAGAGTACACACATTTAGATATACTAGCAAAATAGGACTACTACACTACTGCCGCATCATTATGACAGCTCGTGTTTCTTTAGTGCTAAGCAAGCAAGCAAGAGCAAGTCTGTGTAGAGATTTATTCAGATTCACTGTAAAAGAAAATCCTCTCTGCATCAATGCTAATCACACAGCTTAAATTTATACCATATTAGATGGAAAGGTTTTAGGAATACTGAAAATGTTATTTTCAATATAGTTACAGAGTATGGACCTATTAGTATCGACCACAGCACAATTGAATTTATACATTTGGCTAGGAATATTTTTACTAACCATCTATTAGTGATATATTGGGATAGTATAGGTTTCTTTAATAATAATTAAATAATAATAAAGATAGGATAGGAAAATAATACAATTTTATTATTATTATTCAGAATGTTAAGACTTTCTTTTTAATCATTTTAGAAATTTGCTTAAAGAATGTCCAAGTGGTTGGTTGTAAATCTATTCTTATATGAAAGAATTGTTTAATTTTTTCAGAATGTAAAAGTTCATTAATGTTCTAGATTTGGCCATAAAGGTGCCTCCAGGAACTCGTCATTTTTTTATATGGACTTTCAAGTATTTGTTTGTCTCATATCACTTAAAAAAACGAGTGGTACAGGACCATGATGTACGATCAGATATACCACCCTCAAGAAAGTACATTATAACGCATCTTCCTGACATCGGAGTAGAAAAGATCTTTAGCTCGTTTATCACCAACAATGTTAGGAGGATGCGTTATAATGTACTTTTCTGAGGGTGGTATATCGTGATCGTACATCATGGTCCTGTACCACTTTTTTACCCTAGCGCCACTTTTGAAAAACAGTATTTCGGGCAATGTCTCTCACAAACTTTGTTGGTTTGTTCTAAGACATGCCTACGTATTGGAGCTGGTATCTCTCACACACAGCGAATTATGGAATGGCCGGAGCTCACTGCAGCAGCATTGATGTATCGCAACACCTCAAGTATAACCACACCACTGATCATTTAATGATAGCCCAGGAATTGTCAGGCTGTTACAAGATGTGCTGTATTTCTCGGAAACTTGTCTGAAAAACCGTTTGAGCGTGAATAAAAAGAGAGGCCATACAGAAGACAGAAGAACTATTTCGACTCGTATAGCTAGCTAGCAACGGCCTCCATTTTGAGCGCTGTTTGTTTACGTCTTACGCGTATGAAATGCATTCCAGGACAAAACGTTCCACTTGTAGAAAAAAAAAACTATGCAAAACGCGGAAAAAAAAAACTAGCAAGTTGCAATGCGATTGTATTAGAGACGTAATTATTATTATTATTATTGTATTAGTATACTATACAATGGCGAAATAAATCTCGGTTTAGAACAGCTGATTTCAAACCAAAATATTTCTCTTTCTCTCTCTCTCTCTCTCTCTCTCTCACTCTCTCTTTCTTAACGAGACAAATTTTGTCTTCTACAATTTTCTCTCCTTTTACTTGCACAGTTTGAGTAATTAACTCAATATTTAGGAAAGATTTCTGTACAAGAAATGTAATATTTCTCCTCTCGTAGGTACGCATCCTGCTTTCACTCTCAGCCTGACCAAGGTCTGACTAGTACCGTTATCTCGGCGCTTTGCCCAAAGCAGACGACGATAGACAATCGTAAATCTCTCTCTATCTCTCTCTCTCTCTCTTTATCCCTTCTCTACTGACACCTTGAGCTAAATATATATATAGTATTTTAACATAAAGCTAAGTTCGTAGTATCTCATCAACAAAATTAGACCAAACGCAAAGAATCGTATATCTACAAACATTTCGTCTCACTGTCAAGGCCACCACTATAACGGTGTTGCGACAGTGAAAGTGTTCGACAGCACAATACTCCAGTGTTGTTCACGTTATAAAATAGAACTTATTAATTATAATACATAGACTTTGCCGTTCCACCACTCTGGTTACTAGACGTAGGTAGATTATACGCCGTTCACCTGGGCTTATAAGGTACTAGGGTGTCGTCTAAAATTTTACTTACCTTTATCCTAGATTGCTG
>NC_087206.1:3805056-3810056 GCF_015104395.2 Macrobrachium nipponense | reverse complement strand
TATTTACAGAAACCATTTCCATGAAGATTCAATATCAAGAATAAACGAGTGTGCCTCGCGTGTATTTCCTATAGTAGATTCACATCACCAGTGCATCTCATGTCTAGGCCAGTCCCTTACGACGCACCTGATTGGCTGTTGTTGATAAGCCAATCACAGAGCTGGAAACTCTCCTCAATCTCTCTCTCGACAGTTCACATAGGCTGGATGTATATTCCACCTCTCCTGAGTTACAAGGATTAGGATGTCTCAAAGACTGGTTAGTCCATCCTAAGACGAGACATCGTGTGCTCACTTATCTGTAGGAGAAGGTTTGACTGTTCATTCATAGTGTCCTAATGATTTTGTTTAGCTTTCTTTTAAACTCTTCCACACTGTTGCAGTTTATTCCATGTGTCACATATCTTGTATGTAAAGAAGTTCCCACAATGGGATGTGTTGTATCTCCTCAGTTCTAGTTTCCATCCATTATTTCTTGTCTGGTTTTCATTTAATGTAAATAGGTGCTGTGTACTATTGTTATGCCTTTCAGTATTTTAAATGTTTCTATTAGTTGTCCTCGCAATCGTCGTGTTTCCAGGTCGTATCCCCATTTAAAAGTATCCCTCAGGAGAGTTGGAATATACACATCCTGCCTATGTGAACTCTCTCAAGAGACTGAGAGTTTCCAGCCCTGTGATTGGCTTATCAACAGCAGCCAATCTGGAGCGTTTGTAAGGGACTGGCTAGACATGTGATGCGCGAGTTGATGTGAATCTACTATATTTGGAAATATGCAATGAATTGTATATCTGACGTATACAATGAGTTGTCATGTCCTGAATCAGTCCTCTCCGGTGAAAAGAGGTTCAGGAAATAATTATTATTGGTTATTTCGATGGAGTGAAATCCAATGAAACTCGAACCTTCACCCGAAGGCGACGGACGAGACCAAAAGCGCGCAATATTTCACCCCCATTAGATCCCAGTTATACGAGTATATCGAAAACAAACCGTAACCCATTGAAGGTTTATTGAAATGGGAATCCATAAACTTTTCGCTCCTGATCAATCAGTTTTATCCATCTATTTGTTTGAGGTTTGGAATGGCTTGGAATGGCCCCCAACCCAACCCTCTTCCCACCACCACCACCACTTCCCTACCACAACCCTCTCTCTGTATACCTCTCCGGGAATCCTTTGGAATTCCGATTGGAATCTGCTCTGCTAGAGTGTTTATGCGTCCGTAGGTACGTGAACAACAACGGCGCTTGGAACAACAGTTTCTCTTTTGTTTAATTTTAAAAATTATTCATTCGCGGGCGGGAATCGCTTCTTTATGTTTCGTGTTATCGACCACGGATGTTTCGGCACAGCGAAAGCGGACTGATTTTTAGGGGAGGATGGGCCAGGGGCCGGGGGGGGGGGGGGGGGGGGGTGGGGGGGGGGGGGGGGGGGGGTCAGGGGGGGGGGGGGGTGGGGGGGGGGGGTGAGAGAGAGAGAGAGAGAGAGAGAGAGAAGAGAGAGAGGGGGGGAATACAACTTAATTGCTGCCTCCCTGGCTGGCGCGCGACGTCATGTAACAATGGCGTCAGAGTGTTTAACTGTCAAACTCTCCCGTTCGTCTCTTTTTGCAGCTTCAACCGATAGATGATTCTGCACGAGGGCTCTGGATGGTGGGCGAAGATGGGAGCTTTCCGCCCATTTGAGAAAGATGATGATGATGATGATGATGATGATGGGTAAACTTGGAATGGGATGAATATATACCGATGGGGTAAAGTCTTGGGAAAAATAGTCAATCTGAAACTCGAGTGCCAGTTCTATAAATGATTAAACACATATACAAAGAAGAGACTGAGTTTTCTGCACAGCATATAATACTGTATGACACTCTCAGCCATGGCCCACAAAACTCTCACCCGGCCGTGGTGGCCTACCCAACATCGTTGCCAGAAGCATGATCGTGGCTAACCTTAACCTTAAATAAGATCAAAACTACTGAGGGTAGAGGGCTTCATTTGGAAAGTTTTGATGATTGGAAGGTGGATCAGCAACGTAGCAATTTGCAGCTCTCTAGCCTCAGTAGTTTTTAAGATCTGAGGGCGGACAGAAACTGCGCGCAATGCATCATATTTCGAACGCAGCAGAGAGCTAAAATCCATATCTCATTCACCTAGTCACAATGTGTGTACCTCAAGTCTTTTTACCTTCGTATAAACAACTTAAACATCAAAGCAGAGCAGGGTTACGGAATTAAAAAGCAACCCTTTATAACCCAGATTATCTGTCAGCAACCCCCACGCATCAAAGCAATGATTATCATCCCAGTTCAAAAAAATTGTATATATATATTGACATTCAATTGGGGTTTTAATTTGTCGTCGAATCGAGCTGTGTACAGACTAATAAACAAACCAGTCTAGCACACAATGGAGGACCAAGTGATCTTTGCCATAAATAGAATGATGATACAAATGAATACACAAAAAAATCATTTAGGTAAATGTCAGTCCCGTATGTGGTGCATGATATGTCATTCACGTGGATAAATCATTTCATGAATATCGAAATTTTTTTGTTGACCTGGAAGTATTGTTTATTGATTGCGTCATTGGTAGTTGTGGTGTATAAGACGATGCGTGACAGACAGACAGACAGACACAGATGCGTTAACGAATTCTTCTTAAAATCCATCTTATTTGTAACTTTCCCCTTGATTTTTAGTTTTCTGTAAAGGAACAATATTGAGATGGCTTTGTCTATCCGTCCGCACTTTTTTTCTGTTCGCACTTTTCCTGTCCGCCCTCAGATCTTAAAAACTACTGAAGCTATAGGGCTCCAAATTGGTATGTTGATCATCCACCCTCCAATCATCTAACATACCAAATTGCAGCCCTCTAGCCTCAGTAGTTTTTTCAAAATTTTATTTAAGGTTAAAGATAACCTTAATCGTTCGTCTGGCAACGATATAGGAAAGGCCACCACCGGCCCGTGGTTAAAGTTCCATGGGCCGCGGTTCATACAGCATTATACCGAGACCACGGGAAAACAGATCTGGTGTTGGCAGCCTTGATTATACAATGTACAGAAAGCACAATTGCATTTTTCACTATTTTTTTGTAAATGAAAAAGACTGACATCATAATCATGTCCATAAAATAATTTTTATTTTACCCTAAAAAAAACTACTAGCGTATTCAATATATTTTTTTTCTTTTTTGTAAACGAGAAAGATTGCTATCCTAATCATGTCTAGAGTATTCATTGAACATTTTTTTCTTTTTTGTCAACGGGAAAGACTGCTATCCTAATCATTTCTAAAAAATCATTTTCATTTAACTGTAAAAATAATTAGAGTATTAATTGAAAATATCAGATAAATCAGCTCGGCAAATTCATCTATCGTCATTACGATATGAATTATGAGAGAAAGAATCAAGTCGACGTGAAATGGCAATCATTTTGTGATTGGAACTATACAGTTCTCATTAAAGACTTCATCATTCAACACTTCCGCGAACTCATCTATTGTCATCGCGTGGCAATTCCGAATTGATGCGTTACGTAACATCAGTGAAGAATTCAATTCTAAGCCAGCGTTTCAGTACAGAATTACTGTAGAATGTCTGGAGACGAGGAAAGGTCAGAGAGAGAGAGAGAGAGAGAGAGAGAGAGAGAGAGAGAGAGAGAGAGAGAGAGAGAGTGCAGTTATGTTCATTATTAACATATTATTTTAGCACTTTTTGTTTTCATCTCATTTTTATTATTTTGAATTTTATTTTTATTACTTTTATATTTATTCTTCTTTTTTATTTTTTATTTTTATTTTCTTTGTGCTTACATTTACCTTGGAACTGGTTTTTCCTAGTTTTAAAACAGTATTACTGTTAATTATAATATAATATAATATATAATGATCATATCAATAATGGCAATCAGTCAATGAATCGTACAGTCACATATGCTGTTTTGTTTTGTCAACACATAGGCAACCTATGGCCAACTTGTCACCAACATGTTGATAACAAGTCAGGGACCTTAAGCGGAAAACGAAATTTTGCCTAACGCTGGATAATCGTACCAGACGCGGGTTAAAATCACCAACAGGTCGTCGACTTGTATTCAGCCTGTATGTGATATGTATGTGATAAGTTGCCGACGTGTGTTTGAGTCAGATTCTCCTACCATTACAACTACTAATATGTCGTTGACTTGTATTTAACCTATTTGTGAAATGTTTATAATAAGTTGACAACATGTGTTTATGTCATGCTTTCCTATCAATAGTAGTAATAGTATTATGTCACTGACTTGTATTCAACATGTTTGTGACGTATGCAATCAGTTGCTGACATGGATTAATGTCACGGTGTTACTACTAACAGAACTATCAATAGGTCGTTGACACGTATTCAACATGTATTCAACATGTTGCTCTATAAGTGTTCATGTCACTTATTACTACCAACATATATTCAACATGTTTGTTACATGTACCCGATAAGTTATCAACATGTTTATGACATACATGTATAATAATTTGCCAATAAGTGTACATGTCACATATGACTACCTACATGTATTCAACAAGTTCGTTACATAACCTGTTTGTTACATGTAAACGATAAGTCGTCGACATGTTTATGACACATATATAACAAGTTGCCAATAAGTGTTCATGTCACATATCACTACGAACATGTATTCAACATGTTCGTTACATGTACACGATAAGTTATCGACATGTCTGTGACATATTTAACTGGAGCGCGGACGTGCCCCTAGAAACAAATTAAGCGTTATGTAAAGATAAACTTAAGCTAAATAAAAATCAATTATTGTGAAAGCAAAGCCCCTTTATATGACATAGGGCTGAAATGAACGTGATCATAGGAGGGTTATGGGCTCAAGAGCTCCATAAACAAGGGGAGAGTAATTCAGGAAATTAGAAGATAAATAGGACTGATGTCAGGTGCAGCTCAGAAAGGCCATGGTTTGGGGCCATTGATTGCATAGAG
>NC_087206.1:3800056-3802556 GCF_015104395.2 Macrobrachium nipponense | reverse complement strand
GAGGAAAGAACTTCAGGAAGAAGTCTAACTTATATATTTCTTTTCTCTCCATTCCTACGAGGAAATCATTTACCTTAATGATTAAAGATTCTAATAAGAAGATAGAAAAATTTCGTAAAAAAAAAAAAACAAAAAAAAATCAAATTTCTGGAAGATATCCAAGTTTTTATATCTTCTGTTTGATTAAAAAAAACTTTATTCCTATTTCAAAGTGATTCCTCTCCCAATGGCAAAAATTATATATATATATATATATATATAGGATATAATATATATATATATATATATATATATATATATATATATATATAGAATTCACGACTGACTTGAATTTTAGGCCAGTGAATAAATTCCTAAAATTGTATTTCCTTTCCCATTTGTTTTTGATTCGATTTCAACCGATTCCTCGTCTTCTTCTTCTTCTTGAAAAAAATGTCTAGATTGCCACAGAGATGCATTAACCTGATGAGAGAGATTGCCAAAGAGTTTACGTTCATGGAGGGTCACAAAAGTTCCGACGAAATGTTGACCTCTGGTTTCCATCGTTTTAAAAGCCTTCTCTGAATGGTCCATCGCGAGGCTGTCGTTGATTTTTAAAATGTTTGTTGTTTTAAACGTTCCTTCAGTGGACGAATAAAAAAACAGTTTCATACAGGTACACTAAGATTGAAGACAATTATAGACATTATTATTGAATTAACAGATAATTGTACAGGTACTAAAATAGGGTTTGTGATCAACAACGATTTCAAGGCGAATAGCTGCATTATCAAGTTGATTTTGAGTAAAACTGATAAGGACTCGAGAAGAAGGAGAAGTAGAATAAGGAGAGAGAGAGAGAGAGAGAGAGAGAGAGAGAGAGAGAGAGAGAGAGAGAGTGTAATTTTCAATTTTGGAATGTTTTGAAATCGGAAAAACTTAAGATTTAACCCCCCCCACAATCGGAAAAATACGAAAGAGAGAGAGAGAGAGAGAGAGAGAGAGAGAGAGAGAGAGCGCGCGGCTGTTGTTGATAATGTAACCCATTAAGTCGTCAGCCTGTAAGATACATCGGTGCCATCTGTTACCAACTCTCATTGAGGTGAGGCTATGTTTATTGTCCTTCCTCAGGAGAATGGATGTAGGTACTAAGGATTAATGTCCTATAGTGTCCTATAGGATATATAAGGAGAATAACATCACCAAGAGTGTTATTAGAGGTACTTAATATCTCACAGTCTTGTTGAATTAAGCTCATTAATTGCTAAGAGTTTTGAAAATAATACCCACTTTTGAAACTACAATATTGAAAGGACTTTTCTTGAATTAACCTCACTTATTGCTAAGAGTTTTGAATTTATACACTCACTTTTAAAACTACTACACTGAGAGCTGTTTTCTTGAGTTAACCTCACTAATTGCTAAGAGTTTTTAATTTATGTTCCCACTTTTGAAAATATAATCTGAAAGCTTTCTCCTTGAATTTTTAAGAGTTATGGCATTATATACTCACTTTTTAAAACGTGCGATTAAAATGTATCTGTCGTAATATATATATATATATATATATATATATGTATATATATATATATATATATATATAGTATGTATATATATATGTATATATATATATATATATATATATATATATGTATATATATATATATATATATATAGTATAAATAAAACTCCTCACTTTTTCATGGCCTAAATTAAAACAAAATGGTCTAACCCCACTTTTTTTTAACTCACCCAATTTTCACTCTCCTATCTCATCGCAAGAACGCTCTATAAACTAACTCTCTGGGAAAGATATGGGCTTGTGGGGCAATGGGGGGCGGGGGGAGGGAGAGGTATTTTAACGTTTCTTGTTATCATCCATAATGAAATTCCTTCCTTAAGTAACTGCCAATATAAAGAAGTAAAATAAAGACATCACGACTCTATGTGCCATTAATGAGATTAGTCCCACAGTTAAGAAAGGAATGCCTCTAGGATTCTTATATATATATATATATATATATATATATATATATATATATATATATATATAAGATATATAGAATTCCTGGTATTCCTGAACACCCGGGCTAATGGGGGAATATTTTCTCATTCCAGAAGGAAGAGAGAAAACGAAGTTAAATGGGAAATATCTCTTTATTTTCGAGTGGGAGCCAAAAGAGTTGAACAATATAATCAATTGAACACTTCAGACTTTTGCATCGACATTAAATAGAAACCAAAACAGGCATCTATAATGAATTAGACGCGAACGACAGATTTACAGTTGAACTCTGACCCTAAGTAACTTACAACCAAGGCCTATTCGGGCTAATTCTGTTACAGTATTACGGTTCCTCCCCTAAGATTATCATCATCATCTCTCTCTCCTCTCTCTCTCTCTCTCTCTCTCTCTCTCTCTCTCTCGCTTTGCTCCATTCTTATCCAGTGGAGATAATTAGGAGCATAAGTTTTTTTATCTTGATTTTTATTTTTTGCTCTGAGCGGATAATCCAATTTG
>NC_087206.1:3785444-3792944 GCF_015104395.2 Macrobrachium nipponense | reverse complement strand
CATACTCCCATCTCTTCTCAATTATCTGTCTTAAGGTGAAAATTTGATCCACTGTTGACCTTCCACTTCTAAAACCACACTGCTGTTCTCTAAGTTTCTCTTCTACTATAGGTCTTATTCTGTTAAGTATTACTCTCATGAATATCTTCCCTGGGACTGACAGTAAACTTATGCCCCGATAGTTACCACACTCCCTTTTGCTTCCCTTATTTTTATATATTGGTATCATAATTGCCTTTTTCCAATCACTTGGTACCACCTCTGTTCTCCAAACTATGCTAAAAACAACTCTTAATGCCTCTATCATCCTTTTTACATAGTCCTTAATTTATGTTTCTAGGGGCACGTCCGCGCTCCAGTTAAATATGTCATAGACATGTCGATAACTTATCGTGTACATGTAACAAACATGTTGAATACATGTTGGTAGTGATATGTGACATGAACACTTATTGGTAACTTGTTATATATGTGTCATAAACATGTCGACGACTTATCGTTTACATGTAACAAGCAGGTTATGTAACGAACTTGTTGTATACATGTAGGTAGTCATATGTGACATGAACACTTCTTGGCAACTAATTATATATGTATGTTATAAACATGTCAATAACTTATCGTGTACATATAACAAATATGTTGAATACACGTTGGTAGTAATAAGTGACATGAACACTTATAGGGCAACATGTTGAATACATGTTGAATACGTGTCAACGACCTATTGATAGTTCTGTTGGTAGTAACACTGTGACATTAATCCATGTCAGCAATTATTGCATACGTCACAAACATGTTGAATACAAGTCAGTGACATAATACTACTACTATTGATAGGAAAGCATGACATCAACACATGTTGTCAACTTATTATAAACATTTCACAAATAGGTTAAATACAAGTCAACGACATATTAGTAGTTGTAATGGTAGGAAAATCTGACTTAAACACACGTCGGCAACTTATCGCATACATGTCACATACAGGCTGAATACAAGTCGACGACCTGTTGGTGATTTTAACCAGCGTCTGGTACGATTATCCAGCGTTAGGCAAAATTTCGTTTCCGCTTAAGGTCCCTGACTTGTTATCAACATGTTGGTGACAAGTTGGCCATAGGTTGCCTGTGTGTTGACAAAACAAAACAGCATATGTGAATGTACGATTCATTGACTAATTGCCATTATTGATATGATCATTATATATTATATTATATTATATTACAATTAACAGTAATACTGTTTTAAAACTGAAAAACCAGTTCCAAGGTAAAAGCAAGCACGAAGAAAATAAAAATAAAAAAATAAAAAAGAGGAATAAATATAAAAGTAATAAAAATAACATTCAAAATAATAAAAATGAGATGAAAACAAAAAGTGCTAAAATAATATGTTGATAATGAACATAACTGCACTCTCTCTCTCTCTCTCTCTCTCTCTCTCTCTCTCTCTCTCTCTCTCTCTCTCTCTCTCTCTCTCTTTTTCTGAACTTTCCTCTTGTCCAGACAATCTACGTAACGCATCAATTCGGAAATGCCACGCGATGACAATAGATGAGTTCGCGGAAGTGTTGAATGATGTAGTCTTTGATGAGAACTGTATACTTCCAATCACAAAATGATTGCCATTTCACGTCGACTTGATTCTTTCTCTCATAATTCATATCGTAATGACGATAGATGAATTTGCCGAGCTGATTTATCTGAAATTTTCAATGAATACTCTAATTATTTTTACAGTTAAATGAAAATGATTTTATAGACATGATTAGGATAGCAGTCTTTCCCGTTGACAAAAAAGAAAAAAAATGTTCAACGAATACTCTAGAAGTTTTCTTTTTTACAGTAACATGAAAATGATTTTATAGACATGATTAGGATAGCAGTTTTTCCCGTTTACAAAAAAAGAAAAAAATGTTCATCGAATACTCTAGTAGTTTTTTTTTACAGTAAAATGAAAATGATTTTATAGGCGTGATTAGGATAGCAGTTTTTCCCGTTTACAACAAAAAGTGTTTATTGAATACTCTAGTACTTTTTTTTTTACAGTAAAATAAAAATGATTATGATGCCAGTCTTCCCCATTTACAAAAAATGCAAATTATCTTTCTGTACATTGTATAATCAAGGCAGCCAAAACCAGATCTGTCTTCCGGTGGTCTTGGTATAATGCTCTGTTAGCCGCGGCCCATGGAACTTTAACCGCCGGCCGGTGGTGGCCTTTCCCATATCGTTGCCAGACGAACGATTAAGGTTAACTTTAACCTTATATAGAATTTAAAAAAAAATACTGAGGCTAGAGGGCTGCAATTTGGTATGTTAGATGATTGGAGGTGGATGATCAACATACCAATTTGCAGGCCTCTAGCCTCAATAGATTTTAAGATCCGAGGGCGGACAGGAAAAGTGCGAACATTAAAAAGTGCGGACGGATAGGCAAAGCCATCTCAATATTGTTCCTTTACAGAAAACTAAAAATCAAGGGGAAAGTTACAAATAAGACGGATTTTAAGAAGAATTCGTTAACGCATCTGTGTCTGTCTGTTTGTCTGTCACGCATCGTCTTATACACCACAACTACGTATGACGCAATCAATAAACAATACTTCCAGGTCAACAAAAAAACCATTTCGATATTCATGAAATGATTTATCCACGTGAATGACATATCATGCACCACATATGGGACTGACATTTACCTAAATGATTTTTTTGTGTATTCATTTGTATCATCATTCTATTTATGGTAAAGGTCACTTGGTCCTCCATTGTGTGCTAGACTGGTTTGTTTATTAGTCTGTACACAGCTCGATTCGACGACAAATTAAAACCCCAATTGAATGTCAATATATATATACATTTTTTTGAACTGGGATAATGATCATTGCTTTGATGCGTGGGGGTTGCTGACAGATAATCTGGGTTATAAAGGGTTGCTTTTTAATTCCGTAACCCTGCTCTGCTTTGATGTTTAAGTGTTTATACAAGAAGGTGAAAAGACTTGAGGTACACACATTGTGACTAGGTGAATGAGCTATGGATTTTAGCTCTCTGCTGCGTTCGTAATATGATGCATTGCGCGCAGTTTCTGTCCGCCCTCAGATCTTAAAAACTACTGAGGCTAGGGGGCTGCAAATTGCTACGTTGCTGATCCACCTTCCATTCATCAAGCATATCAAATTGCAGCCCTCTAGTCTGAGTAGTTTTTATCTTATTTAAGGCTAAGGTTAGCCACGATCAGTCACGATCATGCTTTTGTCAACGATGTTGGGTAGGCCACCACGGCCGTGTGAGAGTTTTGTGGGCCATGGCTGAGAGTGTCATACAGCATTATATGCTGTGCAGAAAACTCAGTCTCTTCTTGTTTGTATATGTGTTTAATCATTTATAGAACTGACACTCGATTTGAGATTGACTATTTTTCCCAAGACTTTACCCCATCGGTATCTATTCATCCCATTCCAAGTTTACCCATCATCATCATCATCTTTCTCAAATGGGCGGAAAGCTCCCATCTTCGCCCACCATCCAGAGCCCTCGTGCAGAATCATCTATCGGTTGAAGCTGCAAAAAGAGACGAACGGGAGAGTTTGACAGTTAAACACTCTGACGCCATTGTTACATGACGTCGCGCGCCAGCCAGGGAGGCAGCAATTAAGTTGTATTCCCGTCTCCCCTACCCCCCCCCCCCGACCGCCCCTGGTCCATCCTGCCCCTAAAACCAGTCCCACTTCGCTGTGCCGAACATCCGTGGTCGATAACGCGAAACATAGAAGCGATTCCCGCCCGCGAATGAATAATTTTTAAAATTAAACAAAAGAGAAACTGTTGTTCCAAGCGCCGTTGTTGTTCACGCACCTACGGACGCATAAACACTCTAGCAGAGCAGATTCCAATCGGAATTCCAAAGGATTCCCGGAGAGGTATACAGAGAGAGGGTTGTGGTAGGGTGGTGGTGGTGGTGGTGGGAAGAGGGTCGGGTTGGGGGCCATTCCAAGCCATTCCGAACCTCAAACAAATAGATGGATAAAACTGATTGATCAGGAGCGAAAAGTTTATGGATTCCCATTCCAATAAACCTTCAATGGGTTACGGTTTGTTTTCGATATACTCGTATAACTGGGTGGCTAATGGGGGTGAAATATTGCGCGCTTTTGGTCTCGTCCGTCGCCTTCGGGTGAAGGTTCGAGTTTCATTGGATTTCACTCCGTCGAAATAACCAATAATAATTATTTCCTGAATCTCTTTTCGCCAGAGAGGACTGATTCAGGACATGACAACTCATCGTATACGTCAGATATACAATTCATTCCACATTTCCAATAGTAGATTCACATCACCGCGCATCACATGTCTAGGCAGTCCCTTACAAACGCTCCAGATGGCTGCTGTTGATAAGCCAATCACAGGGCTGGAAACTCTCAGTCTCTGAGAGTTCACATAGGCAGGATGTGTATGTTCCACCTCTCCTGAGGGATGCTTTTGAATGACGTAGGCCTCAGGAGAGGTGGAGCGTACATCCTGCGTATGTGAACTCTCTCAAGAGACTAAAAGTTTCCAGCCCTGTGCTTGGCTGTTGATATCCCTCAGGAGAGGTGGAACATTATACATCCTGCCCATGTGAACTGCCGATCTTACAGACCTTACAGACCTTACATCTTGTTCGGGTTGCCCCCCCCAGGTCCCTCAGTGTGAGGCACCTCTAATGTCTACCAGAGAGTTGCTAGTACATCTTCCGGTATATTTTTGCATCTTCCAATCTTGGATGGTCTGGGATGCAGTTTTAGATATTTGTCGAGCTTATTCTTAAAACACATCTACGCTCACTCCTGATATATTCCTCAGATGAGCTGGCAACGCATTGAATAGACGCTGCATTATCGATGCTGGTGCGTGTGGATTAATGTCCTGTGTGCTTTCCTTATTTTTCCTGGTATAGTTTTGGGCACTATTAATCTACCTCTGCTTGCTCTTTCTGATATTTTTAGAGAGACTGAGGAGTTTCCAGCACTGTGATTGGCTTATCAACAGCAGCCAATCAGGAGCGTCGTAAGGGACTGGCCTAGACATGAGATGCACGGGTGATGTGAATCTACTATAGGAAATACACGCGAGGCACACCTGTTTATTCGTAATACTGAATCCTCATAGAATTAGTTTCTGTAAATATACAAATTTTGTTTACATCCTTTTCATCGAATGGGATATGTTTGACTGTTTTGCGTATGCGAATGTTAAAATTATATATCTTTGGTGTGATATCAGTAAGTATCTGACTTCATCTCCTAATTTGCTGTTAGCCTTGTGTTGTAAATATTCCTTTATTAGCTTTCTGTGAAAGAAAAACTATTGAGATGCCTTTGTCTGTCCGCCCACAGATCTTCAAAACTACTGAGGCTAGAGGGCTGTAAATTGGTATGTTGATCGCCCACCCTCCAATCATCTAACATACCAAATTGCAACCCTCTTGCCTAGTAGTTTTTTATTTTGATTAAGGTTAAAGTTAGCCATGATCGTGCTTCTGGCAACGTAACAACGCAGGCCATCACGGTCGACTGAGAGTTTCATGGGGCGTGACTGAGAGTTTCATACAGCATTATACACCGTACAGAAAACATTATTGCACCGAAGGAACTTTCTTCGGGGCATTTTCTTACTTGTTTTCTTTTTATTGTTGTTGCTGTTTTTTACCGTAACTATTGTCACTGAAAAAATTTTTAAAAAATCTATTATCTCTCTCTCTCTCTCTCTCTCTCTCTCTCTCATCTCTCTCTCTCTCTCTCCTATTTTTAAAGCGTTGAACGCTGCAATTAACAATTTTACTTGAAAGACAAAAAAATTGGGGGGAGAATAAATTCAGACAATTTTTTTTTTTTTTTTTTTTACATTTTCACGTCTCCTTTCATGTAAAGCTCGTGCATGCATGAAATCACAGGAACGTAGAGTATAATGAATATTAAATAACTGTCAAAAAGAGACAGAAACCGAGTTAAAGTTTTATACGAAGTCTGAAGTTTACTTTAATTATATTCCTTCTTTTTCTTCTTCTTCTTCTTCTTCTTCTTTACCATGAACTCATAGTTGTACGAAATTAAATCAGTGTAAAATATGCTAAATAGATTAATTCTCCTCACAGTTAATTTTCTTTTAAGTTAATTGTATTTTATGTTAATTGTCTTTTTAAGTTAATTGTCTTTCAGGTTATTTGCCTTCCATGTTAATTGTCCTTAAAGTTAAATGTCGTTAAATTTAATTTTCTTTCAAATTAATTGTCTTTCAAGATTATTATCTTTAAAGTCAATTGTCTTTACAGTTATTTGCCTTCCAAGTTAATGGTCCTTAAAGTTAATGTTTATTGTCCTTGAAGTTAATTGTCTGAATTTAGTTGTTTTTCAAATTAATTGTCTTTCTAGTTAATCATTACCGTTAATTGTCTTTAAAGTTAAGTTTCTTCAAATTTAATTGTCTTTAAATTTAATTGTCCTTCAAGATTATTGTTTTTACAGATAATTCTCTCTTCAAATGAATTATCTTTCAAGTTTGTTGTCTCTACAATTAAATTTCTTCTATAGTTAATTGTCATTCAAAATATTTGTCTTTAATTAGATAAATTCACATTTATATAAATAAATTGTATAGTTTATTAAAAAACTAAAAGCTTTAAACATAAATATATGAACACCTGTTTCTTCTCAAATAATACTTTAAACACTCGATAGGAAAAACGTTTACATGTTCAAAAGTCTTGGTTGAAAGTTTTCGGTTTTTACAAATAATAAAATAATAAAATCTATTGATACAAATATAGAATTTATAAATATACAGTCTAGAACATATTGACTACTTAATACTTGTTTTTAAGATTTTTAAATTGTATATGAAGTTCCATTGAATTTTATGAGGTCCATGAACATAAGTTCATTTTACTTTTCTTATTCCAAATAGCATGAAGATATGGAATTATCATATGACAATAGATATTATTAGAACAAATTGATTGACTTATGCTACTTAATTAACAGCATTACAGGGAAGAGGAAGTTTAATGAATTAGCCTAATTAATATTTCCTTACTTATAGTAATAACAAGTTATAAGATGAAAGATAAAACTATAAATTATTTCCCTTCCGTGATGACATTGCATGCGCTCTCCGCTCACTAATTAAAATATCATTCACTAACTTATATACATATATACTCTTTCCCCCTTCGCTTCATCTGTGGGCAAACAGTAGATCATACTTGGCCTTAATTTAGGGAGCGAATAATCTCCTCCACAAGGGCGTCTTCTATCTCACCCTGAGGGATTTGGGGGAAAATGACCCATTAAGGTTTAGACGACTTGAATTAAGAGTATGAATTCCATCCAGAGGTGCGACTTCCATGAGGGAGCTGGGAGAACAATAAGGTGGATTTTGTTTGCTTTGTTTCTTTCTTCTTCTTCTGTTTCTCACTCCCTTTCTTCTCCTTTTGCTCTATGTGTTTTATAATATATAT
>NC_087206.1:3777944-3780444 GCF_015104395.2 Macrobrachium nipponense | reverse complement strand
ACCATTTCGTTAACCAGCGGTTTCACGATGACACGCTTACCTATGCAGGTCAAATATTCCTGAAACAACACTAACCAGCAGCCTTCACTTTCCTACCAAAGGTCCATCAGTATTCAGACAAACTTCGGGAGCTCTCTCTCTCTCTCTCTCTCTCTCTCTCTCTCTCTCTCTCCCCGAAGGTATACGTTCTTTTTTTCATCAACACGAGGGACATCCTATCCCGGGCGAGTTCCTGTCTTCATCGACCAATAAACACTCACACTGTTTCTCGCGAGAGAGAGAGAGAGAGAGAGAGATCGAGAGAGGAGAGAGCAAAACATTCGTATTATAAGTCTCACTCAGAGAGTTATACAAGGAGTTACAAGGATTAGGACTAGGACGTCTCAAGGACTTGTTAGTCCATCCTAAGAGGAGACATCGTGTGCTCACTTATATCTCTAGGAGCAGGTGTTACTGTTCATTCAGAGAGAGAGAGAGAGAGAGAGAGAGAGAGAGAGAGAGAGAGGAGAGAGAAAGATCTCTCTCTCTCTCTCTCTCTCGAGATTGCAACGTCGAGAGATCAGAAATCGTTTCGCATTGCTGCAGGTGAGAGGAGGAGGAGGAGAAGGAGGAGGAGGAGGAGGAGGAGGAGTAGGAGGAAGAGAAGGAGGAAGAGAAGGATGAGGAGGAGGAAGGAGAGAAGGATGAGGAGGAGGAAGAGATAGCAGCATCATCAGGGATCTCATTTCGTGATGTTGAAGTCCAATGTCTCTCTGGTCGTTTTCGAGAGGTTGTCGTGTTGTTTGCGAATCGTTTCCGAGTAGGAATCAAACTGATAATAACAAAAAGCAGAAATGTCAGCAAAATTACGATGGAGTCAGCAACCAACAAAATTAATTTGTTTCTTATTCTACAAGTTATAGACCTCTCTCTCTCTCTCTCTCTCCTCTACTCTCTCTCTCTCTCTCTCTCAAACCTCTTTTGCAGAGAATTCCGAAAAGAGAGAGAGAGAGAGAGAGAGAGAGAGAGAGAGAGAGAGAGAAGAAGAAGAAAAACGGCGTCATTTTGCCCGGCTATTTGCCAAATCCCTTTCCCCAGATTCTTCTTCTTCTTCTTTCTCTTTTTAACTTTTTTTTGCTTTCAGCGGAAGATGTATGAATGCGAAATAAACTGGAATTGACTCCCGATGCAAAGTCGTTATCGGATTTTCGGCGCAGGATCGGGAAAAAAAAGAGATAGAGAGAGAGAGAGAGAGAGAGAGAGAGAGATGGAGAGAGAGAGAGAGAGAGAGAGAGAGAAGAGACATTCACTTGGCACATGGTACCCTGAAAAGATGGCCAGCACTGAGAGACAGCTTGGTAGGAATTCCAAAAAGTGTGAGAGATCGATCTCGTTAGCATTGCCAACCCCCCACGGAGAGAGAGAGAGAGAGAGAGAGAGAGAGAGAGAGAGAGAGAGGGTCGCAAGGAGTTACAAGGATCAGGATGTCTCAAAGATTTGTTAATCGATGCGAGGAGACATCGTGTGCTCATTTATCTCCAGGAGAGAGAGAGAGAGAGAGTTCCATAGCCTCTTTTCTGAGACAGTGAGACAGAGAGACGTAGAGAAAGAGAAGTAAAAATTCATTGGTGTATTTCTCGCGCCAAACAAACAGTGGTGCGATTCCACATATTAATTCATATAAATTCTCTTTTAGCTTTGATGAATGTTGTTGGTGAGGTAGTGTTGGTGAATTAGTGTTGGTGGATGTTTGCAAAAATGAAACAATGATTAGGAAACAAGTAATGAATTTACTGTTACGTTATGATCCCGTTTCAAAATTATGTTCATCTTTCGATTTTCGTGAACGTTCTAAAAAATGATTTCCCTTGTAGGGAGGGTAGAGCAGCCAGTGCCACACTCACGCGGTGCACTGTCGACATTAGTTTAAGTGTCTTTGACCCCTTTCCATTTCGTAATCATTTTCCCAGCTTTGCTGATTGTACTTTCAATCATAAACCCCATCAACGTCGTTTGCACCTTACTTCTCGTCTTCAGTGTACGATAACTTCTTTTCTTTAAGCATCTATACATATTTCCTTCCTTATAACCCAAACGTCATTCTCGATCACTGGTGCTTCAGTCTATTGTCCCCTCTATCGCGGATTTACTTTCGATCAGATCCATCACCTATCCGCTTTTATAGCCTATCGTCTTACACCTCTCCATCGCGTCTACTACTACAGTAGATTCACATCAAGCCGTGCATTTGATATCTAGGCCAATTACGACGCTCCTGATTGGCTGTTGATAAGCCCATCACAGGGCTGGAAACTCTGTCTCTCGAGAGATTCACATGGGTAGGATCTATATTCCACCTCTCATGAAGGACACGTCTTTCAAAAAGAATCTCTCAGGAGAGGTGGAACATAGATCCTACCCATGTGAACTCTCTAGAGAGACTGAGAGTGCCCCCAGCCTGTGATTGGATTATCAACAGCAGCCAATCAGAGCGTCGTGAGGGACTGGCCTAGACATCAAA
>NC_087206.1:3760932-3777444 GCF_015104395.2 Macrobrachium nipponense | reverse complement strand
CGGATAATCCAATTTGAATCGGAACCTGAGAGCGAATTTATTTTATTTTTTTTCTCATTTCTCAACGTATAAAAATCGTAGCATAAGTCCACCACCATTTTCGAGAGAGAGAGAGAAAGAGAGAGAGAGAGAGAGAGAGAGTGTTTGAACTTTTTTATTTTGTTTTGTTTTGTCGGTCTTCCTCCACACTATCTGGTTCCCCTTTGTTGCCCTACAGGACTGTCTATCTATCTATCTATCGATCTATCTAACTCTCTGTTTGGGTGTCTTGGTTGCATTTCTATGGGGGGGGGGGGGGGGTGAGGGTGGCGGCGCCGGGTTTAGTGCCACCAAAGGGCATCTCACGAGGTGCGTTGTAGGCATTACTTAAGGTACTTTACGGCGTCCCTTCGACCATTCGCTGCAACCCCTTTCATTCCTTTTAACCGTACCTCCGTCATATCTCTATCTTCACAGACCTTTTGTTTTTTACTCTCAATTTTTTTGCCTGTCAGCTGAATGACGTCGTGATTCCCAGCGCTTAGGCTTTGGCCTAAGTTGTATAGTCCAGTTCGATGGGTTATAGCTGGTTATAATGTTGTTCTTGTTATTGTCGGTTGTGGCGTAATCTGTCATTATTGGCTAAAACCAGTTCGAATTCCTATTAGTTTCAAATAATGTAGGTCATTTTACAAGTATTAAAGTATTTAAATAATGAAAGGACATCTTCACAAGTATTAAGTCTTTTCAATTAATATAAAAGGAAATTTTCACAAATATTAAGTCTCATAATGGTTCAATATCGAAATTACTATACTTAAGAATAACATCATAAAATCCACGTATAAGAGGGCGACTGAAAAAAACGGGACTTGGAAAACAAGTACTTTCGTAGTATAATACGTTTTCAAGTTCACGCTAATTAAAAACAGCGGCTCATTGGCGTGGTGGGTATGGTGTTGGCGTACCACCTCGGTGGCCGCGAGTTCGACTGTCGGACATTCTATTGAAGAGTCAGAGATGTGTATTTCTGGTGATAGAAGTTCACTCTCGATGTGGTTCAGAATTCACGTAAAGCCGTTGGTCCCGTTGATGAATAACCACTGATTCCATGCAACATAAAAACATCATACAAACAAACAAAATAAAAACATAGTTTACAGAGCTCTACATACAAAATCAGGTGGGGGGAGTTACGGGTTTGTATAATAACTTATACCCAATGCGAATTACAACTGATAAATGCTTCTGCGCCGGCCAGGATTCGAAAACTTTGGCCTGGTTTAGAAACGACGATAGACAGTGGCTTTGTCCACCAAGCGTGAAGAGAGAAATGTATTAACGACACTTGAAAATCTAAGCAAACATTCCTCGAGTTTCCGAGACTGTCGAGGATTGAAATCAGACCGGCAGCCTCTTTCAATTTTATGTCTCGTCAAGAGAACAACGTAAAAAAAAAGAGCCATTAAAAGCACCGAAGGAAGAAGGAAAAAGCAAATAGCTTGCATAAAAAGCCGCCACAAACAAGCACCGCGAAGAAAGCAATGCTTCTCTGTGGCGGGTCTGAGTCTGCAGGCGCTGCCATTAAGCAATTAGCTGGTGGTCTATTTGCCGTCGTTTCCGAATTCTTAGAAGAGAAGAAGATGAAGAAGAAGAAGAAGAGGAAGGAAGAATCTTCTCCTTTATTGTTTACATCTCAGGAACTCGGCTCCCAAACAGAAAAGGAAGAAGCAGAGGATGGGAAAGGTGTAAACAATACTTCTCTAGCAGCTGCTGCCATCTTGGTTTTGAAATGAAACAAGTATAAGTGCGTCGGAGTTTTCTGTACAGCGTATAATAAAAGCCGCAGAAAATAGATCTATCTTCCGGTAGTCTTGATGTGATGCTGTATGAGCCGCGGCCCACGAATCTTCAACCACGCCTCGGTAGTGGCTTGGCCTATATCGTTGCCAGAAGCACGATTATGGCTAACTTTAACCTTGAATAAAATAAAAACTATTGAGGCTGGAGAGCTGAAATTTGGTATGTTTGATGACTGGAGGGTGGATGATCAACATGTCAAGTTGCAGCACTCTAGCCTCAGTAGTGTTTTTAAGATGTGAGTGCGGAAACACGAAGTGTGGACAGAAAAAAGTGCAGACAGACAGACAAAGCCATTTCAATGGTTTCCTTTTACAGGAAACTCAAAAGACAAAAAGTATTCTATTTTTGTTGTTGTTATTGTGAGGGGGGGTAGGAAAGGTCTATGGAAGAGCCTGAAAAGGTCTGAAAAAGGTGTTTCGTGTTGAGTTTAACGATACAGGAATTTTAGAATACAATATTTATTATTTATTTAGTATAATGGAAATGTACAAAATAAATAATGTGTATGTTAAACAGTACGGAAAAATTATTTATAATAAGATATATCGTATTTATTTTAATTTTCGTTGGTGAAACCAGGCTCTATTTGACCATAGATTTTATCACGTTTTAATTGATGTTGAGTTAGGGATATAATATTTACAACTTATGTGTGAGGGGGGAAATCTTGCAAGAGTCCCGTGTAAGCAGGAGGTCGAATCACGCCTTATTCTAATCAAGGGAGAACCTGGACTCCTTACAAAATATTAGATATATTTTTAATGGATTTTTTGGGAAATTATTTAAGGTGAAGAATTGCCACCAGAGATCTTGAAGTTGGTTTCCCCATGAATCTTCTTTGTCATCAAAGTCTTGAGTTTTTTTTTATTTTCCCTTTTATTGTCATTTATTTCCCTTCCCTCTCTCTCTCCCTCCCCCCCTCTTCGCGCCAGGTCTCTACTCACCCTCCCACCCATATTTTCTTCGCCAGGGGGAAAATTTATGACGGTCAGCCCCCCTCCATAAGTGATGGGAAATGGATCAAATCAAGACAACCCCCCTTTTCTCTCTCTCTCTTCTTTTTCTCTTTCTCTTCCTTCTTCGCTTTATTTTCTTCTTGATATAATTTCTCTACAGTTTCCTCCCTTTCGTTTCCTTACTGTCTTTATCATTCTTTCTCATTCTCTTATTTTTCTCGTTATTTTCCTCTTGGCAGAATATCTCTCGTTTTCTCTCTTTCTTTATTCTCTTTCTTTATTCTCTTTCGCATCTCTCTTTTTCTCTTCTTCACTCTCTCTCTCTCTCTCTCTTTATTCTCTTTCTCACTCTCTTCCCTCTTCACTTTATTTTTTTCTTCATAGAATTTTTCTTCTGTTTCCTCTTTTTTTATTACTCTTTCGTTTCTTTTCTTTCTTCTCCTTCTTATTTATTCTCTTCATTACTTTATTTTATTATTGGTAGAATTTCTCTTTCTTTCCCTTTCTTTCTTTATCTCTTTCTCATTCTCTTCATTTTTCTCTTTATTTCTTCTTGGCAGAAGAATTTCTCTTTCGTTTCCTCTCTTTCTTTACCCCTCTTATTCATTCTCTTATTTTTCTCTTTATTTTCATTTTGGTAGAGTTTTCTTCAGTTTCCTCTCTTTCTTTATCCCTCTTCATTCTCTTCATTTTTCTTTTTATTTTCTTCTTGGTAGAATTTTTCTTTTGATTCCTCTCTTTCTTTAACCCCCTTTCTTATTCTCTTCAATTTTCTCTTTATTTTTTTCTTGCTAGAAGAATTTCTCTTTCATTTCCTCTCTTTCTTTATCCCTCTTTCTCATTCTCTTATTTCTCTCTTTATCCTTTCTTGGTGGAATTTCCCATTGGTTTCCTGTCTTTCTTTATCCCTCTTATTCATTCTCATGAAAGCTAGTCGATCATCACCAGTAGTTGCTATTGATTAAGCTGACCTTATGCCAGCACGGAATCTTGCTCAAAGGGCAGCCCGTAAAAATCAACAGTAGAAAATGGAAGCACGTAACATAATCTTGTTTCTCTCAAAGATCTCGGAAACTCAAAAGCAAAAATATATCAGAGACTCTATACGAAAACCTCTTCAACTTCTAAACTTCTATAATCGAGAACGAAAAAAAACCAGACACCTGATACCCTCCTTTCTAAACTTCCTATGGAAAAATAATGTCTTGAAAAAGAGAGGCTGTTTGAAATCAGACTCACTTCAGGAGGGAAAGATATGCAGGTGCTCAGAGTGATAATAATAATAATAATAATAATAATAATAATAATAATAATAATAATAATAATAATAATAATAATAATGATAATAATAAAATAATAATAATAATAAATCATTATTTTATTATTATAATTATTATTATTATTTTATTATAATAATAATAATAATAAAAAATGATAACAGCGGCACAAGATCAGGCCCTAAGAACCAGATATGTCCAAAGAACGATAAACGGAAATAACATCTCTCCCATATGTAGGAAGTGCAAAACGAAAAATGAAACCATAAATCACATAGCAAGCGAATGCCCGACACTTGCACAGAACCAGTACAAAAAGAGGCATGATTCAGTGGCAAAAGCCCTCCACTGGAGCCTGTGCGAGAAACATCAGCTACCTTGCAGTAATAAGTGGTACGAGCACCAACCTGAGGGAGTGATAGAGAAAACGATCAGGCAAAGATTCCTCTGGGACCTATGGTATCAGAACGGATAGGATGATACGTGCAAATAGACCAGACGTGACGTTGATTGACAAAGTCAAGAAGAATGTATCACACATTGATGTCGCAATACCATGGGACACCAGAGTTGAAGAGAAAGTGAGGGAAAAAATGGATAAGTATCAAGATCTGAAAATAGAAATAAGAAGGATATGGGATATGCCAGTGGAAATCGTACCCATAATCATAGGAGCACTAGGCACGATCCCAAGATCCCTGAAAAGCAATCTAGAAAAACTAGAGGCTGAAGTAGCTCCAGGACTCATGCAGAAAGAGTGTGATCCTAGAAACGGTGCACATTGTAAGAAAGTGATGGACTCCTAAGGAGGCAGGATGCAACCTGGAACCCCACACTATAAATACCACCCAGTCGAATTGAATTGGAGGACTGTGAGAGCAAAAAAAAAAAAAACAATAAATATAATAATAATAAAAATAAGGAGTAAAAAGTGATGAACCCCACACTATAAAAACCACCCAGTCGAATTGGAGACTGAGATAGCCAATAATAATAATAATAATAATAATAATAAAATAATAATAATAATAATAATAATAATAATAATAATAATATAATAATAATAATAAATAATAATAATAATAAAGAAAATACGAGCTAAAGGTTCTCTTCAGTGGAGAATCCAAAACCACAGAATCTTGCACTAGGAATGTAGGAATTCGGGAATTCAGGATTATGGATTATATATCAAGGGAGCAGGGAGACAGCGAGAAGAGTGAAGGGAAAAAAGGTTAGAGGAGGCAGGCGTGGGATGGAAGAAGGGAGGAGGAGGAGGAGGAGGAGGAAGAAGTGAGAGGAAAGGCTGAAAAACGTCGGGGAAATAATGAGAGGAAAAATATATATAGTATAGATATATATATATATATATATATATATAAATACACACACACACACATACACACACACACACACACATATATATATATATATATATATATATATATATATATATATATATATATATATATATATATATGTGTGTGTGTGTGTGTGTGTGTGTGTGTGTGTGTGCGTGTGTGTCAAATTAACGTAATTTATTGCTTGTTTATTTTCTTAAATCAGCCTTGTACTTTAGTTTTAAGTGCTCTCTTATATTCAGTTCAGCAGCTGTATTTTTTTTTCGTTAACGTAATGTTCAGTGGTTTTGCTCAGTGATTCCTCCTCTTGTTGTGAATTGCCTAACTGTCGTGTAACGATTGTTTTTATTTTGTTTTCGAGTTGGAATGGAACGGAAACTGTAGTGCAGTGAGTGGAGGCCGGCCTAAGACAGTTCGGCCCTGTATAAGCTACTGGACGTACGCTCTTTTGTTGGCAGCCTTCTGGAGATTTATCTTACGCCTTTTTGGAGGAATACTCTGACGGACCTCCCTTGGAAGTGGTTTTCCGTAGATGTGCTGCGCCATCTACGGCGTAAGTGCATTGTGGAGTTTGATCACGGCTGTGATATCGCAGGTTATCGTCACTTGCACGCCCCGTACTCCTGTTTCCCGCCTGAGGATTAGGTCGTCGTCGCTGTCCCGCCACGTAGGAGGCGTTACGCCAACCACTGTCCTGTCCGTCTCAGCTGCTTGTCCAGGAGAGCTTAGGGCTCGTGAGGAGGCACACTATTTGGGAGGCAATTGAGGCAATTGCCAAGGGTAAGAGGAGGTTATCCTGTGTTGTCCCTCGGGATCGAACTCGACCCCTGTATCTACCTGGACAATTCGTGAACTCCCCCGTTTAGCTGCTGGGAGGTTGAAGCGACCTCCGTGAACTCCTGGGCACTTCGTTGTACGCGAGGATTTGCGTAATTAATTATTAATCATATTTGTATATATATGTATGTTATATTGAGTTGTCGGTATTTGGTATTTTTGCCCCTCAAAATGTTTATTTGAATTAGTTTGAAGTTTAGAACTGCCACGGTTAAGTAGGAGATTTAAGGTTTTCCTAACTTCATTTTCTGTGCTCTTCCTTCTTCTTATATTTTGTAGGCTAGTGGTTTTATTATTGGATCCGTGTTATTATTATTTGAGCCTTTGGCATATTATATTCTTTACTTTGTTAGGGTCAGCTTTCAGAATTAGGAGTCCTTGTGAGCTGTTATTTGCTCCTTGTATTTTGTGTATGTTTAATGTAAGTTTTCTCACAAGGCTTATTTAGTGTTAAGTGTTTATTTTATAATTAAAATATTGTTAATTTTATTCTTTGGTGTTTGTGTCCACATTCCTCATACCCTGTGTACTTTCTTACTGCCTACGATCCCTGTGACTATTGAAGTATAAAGAAACTGTATTGCGGCAAAGGGGTCGTAACAATATATATATAGATATATATATATATATATATTATATATATATATATATATATATATATATATATATATATATATTCTGTGGTTTCAGATTGTCCACTTAAAAGAACTTTTGGCTTGTATTTTCTTCATTATAATAATACTAATAATAATGATAATAATATTATTAATACTAAAAATAATAATAATAATAATAGAATAATGCGCCTTAGTCAATATACAAAAGGGCAAAGCAACAAGGACTGGAGGAATAAAGCTACCCGATGGGAGCAACATCAAGCACTATTTGCTTTTTCCTCCTTCCTTCGGTGCTTTTTATATTTTTTTTTACGTTCTCTTGACGAGACCTAAAATGAAAAGAGGCTGCCGGTCTGATTTCAATCCTCGCCAGTTTCGAGGAATGTTTGCTTAGATTTCAAGTGTCGTTTAATACATTTCTCTCTTCACAGCCTGGTGGGCAAAGTCACTGTCTAAGCGTCGTTTCTAAACCAGGCCAAGGTTTGAATCCTGGCCGGCGCAGAAGCATCTATTAGTTGTAATTCGCCTTGGGTATAAGTTATTATACAAACCCGTAACTCCGCCCACCTAATTTTGTATGTAAAGCTCTGTAAACTGTTTTTATTTTGTTTGTTTGTATGGTGTTTTTACGTTGCATGGAACCAGTGGTTATTCATCAATGGGACCAACGGCTTTACGTGAATTCTGAACCACGTCGAGAGTGAACTTCTATCACAAGAAATACACATCTCTGACCCCTCAATGGAATGTTCGAGAATCGAACTCGCAGCCACCGAGGTGGTACGCCAACACCATACCTACCACGCCACTGAGCCGCTGTTTTTAATTAGTGTCAACTTGAAAACGTAGATTATACTACGAAAGTGCTTGTTCCGAGTCCCGTTTTTTTCACTCGCCCTCTTATACGTGGATTTTATGATGCTATTCTTAAGTATAGTGATTTCGATATTGAACCATTATGAGACTTAATATTTGTGAAAATTTCTTTTTATATTAATTGAAAAGACTTAATACTTGTGAAAATGCCCTTTTATATCATCTGAAAATACTTAATACTTGTGAAAATGCCCTTTTATATCATCTGAAAATACTTAGTACTTGTGAAGATGACATTTTACATTATTTGAAAACTATCACGGAATTCGAACTGGTTTTAGCAATAATGAAAGATTACGCCACAACCGACAATAACAAGAACAACATTATAACCAGCTATAACCCATCGAACTGAACTATAAAACTTAGGCCAAAGGCTAAGCGCTGGGAATCGCGACGTCATTCAGCTGACAAGCAAATTGAGAGTAAAAAAAAAAGGTCTGAAGAAAGAGAATATGAACGGAGGTACGGTTAAAAGGAATGAAAGGGGTAGCAGCTAATGGTCGAAGGGACGCCGTAAAGAACCTTAAGTAATGCCTACAACGCACCTTGTGAGATGTCCTTTGGTGGCACTAAACCCAGCGCCCCCTCCCAACTCCCATAGAAATGCAACCAGACACCCAAACAGATAGATAGATAGATAGATAGATGGATGGATAGATAGATAGATAGATAGATAGATAGATAGATAGACAGTCCTGTAGGGCAACAAAGGGGAACCAGATAGTGTGGAGGAAGACCGACAAAACAAAACAAAACAAAAAAAAGTTCAAACACTGAATAGGGGGGAAAAACTGGCTTGAATAGGAGAGAGAGACAGACAGACAGACAGAGACAGAGACAGAGGAACGACAAGGGCAGCTGATTCTAGCATCTCTGGTCTGGTGCTTTGTAAAATTATTAAAAAAAAAAAAAATCTGTCGTGATTATTCTCAAAATAATCTTTTGTATTCATGAGACATAATTTATCACCTACTCCTTTATCTTCTCTCTCTCTCTCTCTCTCTCTCTCTCTCTCTCTCTCTCTCTCTCCTTCGCCATTGGAAGAAGTTAATTTCCCTTTGGAGCTCTATATAGTCCGTGCACTCTCTCTCCAAGGGTTTTAAGTTAAAGAAGAAGAAGAAGTAGAAGAAGAAGAAGAAGAGGGAAAATTTATAAAACATTAATAATAATAATAATAATAATAATAATAATAATAATAATAATAATAATGCCAAACTGGAAAGCCCCAGGTCCCGATGAAGTCCATGGATACTGGCTCAAAAACTTCAAGGCCCTACACCCACGAATAGCAGAACAACTCCAGCATTGTATCTCAAATCATCATGCACCCAAATGGATGACCACAGGAAGAACATCCTTAGTACAAAAAGACAAGAGTAAGGGAAATATAGCCAGTAACTACAGGCCTATCACCTGCCTACCAATAATGTGGAAGTTACTAACAGGTATCATCAGTGAAAGGCTATACAACTACCTAGAGGAGAAACACCATCCCCCACCAACAGAAAGGCTGCAGAAGGAAGTGTAGGGGCACAAAAGACCAGCTCCTGATAGACAAAATGGTAATGAAGAACAGTAGGAGAAGGAAAACCAACCTAAGCATGGCATGGATAGACTACAAGAAAGCCTTCGACATGATACCACACACATGGCTAATAGAATGCCTGAAAATATATGGGGCAGAGGAAAAACACTATCAGCTTCCTCAAAAATACAATGCGCAACTGGAATACAATACTTACAAGCTCTGGAATAAGACTAACAGAGGTTAATATCAGGAGAGAGGGATCTTCCAGGGCGACTCACCTGTCCCCACTACTCTTCGAGTAGCCATGATTCCCATGACAAAAGTACTACAGAAGATGGATGCCGGGTACCAAGTCAAGAAAAGAGGCAACAGAATTAACCATCTGATGTTCATGGACGACATCAAGCTGTATGGTAAGAGCATGAAGGAAATAGATACCCTAATCCAGACTGTAATGATTGTTGTTTCTGGGGACATCAGGATGGAGTTTAGGAATAGAAAAATGCGCCTTAGTCAACATACAAAAAGGCAAAGTCAACGAGAACTGAAGGGATAAAGCTACCAGATGGATCAACATCAAACACATAGATGAGACAGGATACAATAACTGGAAATAATGGAAGGAGGGGATATAAAACACCAAGAGATGAAGGAACACGATCAGGAAAGAATATATGCAGAGACTCAAGGCGATACTCAAGTCAAAACTCAACGCAGGAAATATGATAAAAGCCATAAACACATGGGCAGTAGCCAGTAATCAGATACAGCGCAGAATAGTGGAATGGACGAAGGCAGAACTCCGCAGCATAGATCAGAAAACCAGGAAACATATGACAATACACAAAGCACTACACCCAAGAGCAAATACGGACAGACTATACATAACACGAAAGGAAGGAGGGAGAGGACTACTAAGTATAGAGGACTGCGTCAGCATCGAAAACAGAGCACTGGGCAATATCTGAAAACCAGTGAAGACGAGTGGCTAAAGAGTGCATGGGAAGAAGGACTAATAAAAGTAGACGAAGACCCACAAAATATACAGAGACAGGAGAATGACAGACAGAAGAGAGGACTGGCACAACAAACCAATGCACGGACAATACATGAGACAGACTAAAGAACTAGCCAGCGATGACACATGGCAATGGCTACAGAGGGGAGAGCTAAAGAAGGAAAATGAAGGAATGATAACAGCGGCACAAGATCAGCGGCCCTAAGAACCAGATATATTCAAAGTACGATAGACGGAAATAACATCTCTCACATATGTAGGAAGTGCAATACGAAAAATGAAACCATAAACCACATAGCAAGCGATGCCCCGGCACTTGCGCAGAACCAGTACAAAAAGAGGCATGATTCAGTGGCAAAAGCCCTCCACTGGAGCCTGTGCAAGAAACATCAGCTACCTTGCAGTAATAAGTGGGTACGAACACCAACCTGAGGAGTGATAGAAAACGATCAGGCAAAGATCCTCTGGGACTATGGTATCAGAACGGATAGGGTGATACGTGCAAACAGACAGAGGTGACGTTGATTGACAAAGTCAAAAAGAAAGTATCACTCATTGATGTCGCAATACCATGGGACACCAGAGTTGAAGAGAAATAGAGGGAAAAAATGAATAAAGTATCAAGATCTGAAAATAGAAATCAGGATATGGGATGTGCCAGTGGAAATCGTACCCATAATCATAGGAGCACTAGGCACGATCCCAAGATCCCTGAAAAGGAATCTAGAAAAACTAGAGGCTGAAGTAGCTCCAGGACTCATGCGAAGAAGAGGTGATCCTAGAAACGGCACACATAGTAAGAAAGTGATGGACTCCTAAGGAGGCAGGATGCAACCCGGCCAACCCCACACTATAAATACCACCCAGTTCGAATTGGAGGACTGTGATAGAGCAAAAAAAAAAAAAAATTAATAATAATAATAATAATAATAATAATAATAATAAATAGCCACTATGGTGGGTACGTTCCATATGAATGGGGTTCATCTTTTGAATACTAATATAATAATAATAATAATAATAATAATAATAATAATAATAAAATAATAATAATAATAATAATAATAATAATAATAATAATGGAAAAGTAAATCCACAATAATATGTCTGATCTTGTTATTCAAAATACAAAGCAGAAAGCTTTCGAAGACCGTGCAGGTCTTCGAAAACATTCTGCTTTGTATTTGAAATAACAAGATCAGACATATTATTGTGGATTTACTTTTACATTTTATTTATAATTCTCATGTGATTATGAGGTTTCTTTGAATAATAATAATAATACATAGCTACTATAGTGGGCATGTTCCATATCAATAGGGATCACCATCTGAATAATAATAATAATAATAATAATAATAATAATAATAATAATAATAATAATAATAACAACAACAACAACAACAACAACAACTCCAGCATTGTATCTTAAATCACCATGCACCCAAATAGATGACCACAGGAAGAACATCCTTAGTACAAAAAGACAAGAGTAAGGGAAATATAGCCAGTAACTACAGGCCTATCACCTGCCTACAATAATGTGGAAGTTACTAACAGGTATCATCAGTGAGAGGCTATACAACTACCCAGAGAGGACAAAACACCATCGCCCACACAACAGAAAGGCTGCAGAAGGAAGCGTAGGGGCACAAAAGACCAGCTCTGATAGACAAAATGGTAAGAAGAATAGGAGAAGGAAAACTAACCTAAGCATGGCATAGATAGACTATAAGAAAGCCTTCGACATGATACCACATACATGGCTAATAGAATGCCTGAAAATATATGGGGCAGAGGAATACACCATCATCTTCCTCAAAAATACAATGCGCAACTGGAATACAATACTTACAAGCTCTGGAATAAGATTAGCAGAGGTTAACTATCAGGAGGAGGGATCTTCCAGGGCGACTCACTGTCCCCACTACTCTTCGTAGTAGCCATGATTCCCATGACAAAAGTACTACAGACGATGGATGCCGGGTACCAACTCAAGAAAAGAGGCAACAGAATTAACCTATGATGTTCATGGACGACATCAAGCTGTATGGTAAGAGCATGAAGGAAATAGATACCCTAATCCAGACTGTAACGATTGTATCTGGGGACATCAGGATGGAGTTTGGAAGAAAAAGTGCGCCCCTTAGTCAACATACAAAAAGGCAAAGTTAAACGAGAACTGAAGGGATAAAGCTACCAGATGGGGAGCAACATCAAACAAACACATAGATGAGACTGGATACAAATACCTGGGAATAATGAAAGGAGGGGATATAAAAAACCAAGAGATGAAGGACACGATCAGGAAAGAATATATGCAGAGACTCAAGGCGATACTCAAGTCAAAACTCAACGCCGGAAATATGATAAAAAGCCATAAACACATGGGCAGAATTGCCAGTAATCAGATACAGCGCAGGAATAGTGGAATGGACGAAGGCAGAACTCTTCGCAGCATAGATCAGAAAAACCAGCCGAAACATATGACAATACACAAAGCACTACACCCAAGAGCAAATACGGACAGACTATACATAACCGAAAGGAGGAGGAGAGGACTACTAAGTACAGAGGACTGAGTCAACATCGAGAACAGAGCATGGGGCAATATCGAAAAACCAGTGAAGACGAGTGGCTAAAGAGTGCATGGGAAGAAGGACTAATAAAAGTAGACGAAGACCCAGAAATATACAGACAGGAGAATGACAAACAGAACAGAGGACTGGCACAACAAACCAATGCACGGACAATACATGAGACAGACTAAAGAACTAGCCAGCGATGACACATGGCATTGGCTACAGAGGGGAGAGCTAAAGAAGGAAACCTGAAGGAATGATAACACGGACAAGATCAGGCCTAAGAACCAGATATGTTCAAAGAACGATAGACGGAAATAACATCTCTCCCATATGTAGGAAGTGCAATACGAAAAATGAAACCATAAACCACATAGCAAGCGAATGCCCGGCTCTTGCACAGAACCAGTAAAAAAAGAGGCATGATTCAGTGGCTAATAATAATAATAATAATAATAATAATAATAATAATAATAATAATAATAATAACAACATCAACAACAAGGATAAGTTTCACTGAAACCCAAAAGAGTAGGTTGAACTGAAAGCATAGAAATGCTTGCTAAAACAAACCTTAATCAGCTGGCTCTCTTTGGGCATCAAAGTCCAACAAAATCAAAAAAATCTAATTTAATGGCGACAGAAGTTTTACTCTAATTCCGCTAATTGCAATCATGTCGGCAGCCATGAATCTCGTTAACGAGTAATTAAGTCGTAATTTTTTTTATATCACGTTGAGGTCCGGGGAAATAAAATAGCATTTACTTTCACGATTTATCGTCGGAGGTGAGGATGGAGTACAATTGACGACTCACGAATTAATGTGTTTTCTGGTTTTGCGAGTAAATTACAATTATTAATTCAGATTATTATTAATTCAGAAGAGGAGCCCTATTATTATTATTATTATTATTATTATTATTATTATTATTATTATTATTATTATTATTATTATTCAAAAGATGAACCCTATTCATATGGAACAATCCCACCACAGGGGCTATTTATTATTATTATCTTTTTTATTTATCTAATTTTTGTTTCTTTTCTGGTCTATCACAGTCCTCCAATTCGACTGGGTGGTATTTATAGTGTGGGGTTCCGGGTTGCATCCTGCCTCCTTAGGAGTCCATCACTTTTCTTACTATGTGCGCCGTTTCTAGGATCACACTCTTCTGCGTGAGTCCTGGAGCTACTTCAGCATATAGTTTTTCCAGATTCCTTTTCAGAGATCTTGGGATTGTTCCTAGTGTTCCTATGATTATGGGTACAATTTCCACTGTCATGTCCCATATCCTTCTTATTTCTATTTTCTGGTCTTGATACTTATCCATTTTTTCCCTCTCTTTTTCTTCAACTCTGGTGTCCCATGGTATTGCGACATCAATGAGTGATACTTTCTTCTTGATTTTGTCAGTCAACGTCACGTCTGGTCTATTTGCACGTATCACCATATTTGTTCTAATACCACAGTCCCAGAGGATCTTTGCCTGATCTTTTTCTATCACTCCCTCAGGTTGGTGCTCGTACCACTTATTACTTCAAGGTGGCTGATGTCTCTTGCGCAGGCTCCAGTGTAGGGCATTTGCTACTGAATCATGCCTCTTTTTGTACTGGTTCTGTGCAAGTGCCGGACATTCGCTTGCTATGTGGTTTATGGTTTCATTTTTCGTATTGCACTTCCTACCTATGGGAGATGTTATTTCCATCTATCGTTCTTTGAACATATCTGGTTCTTATCGCCTGATCTTGTGCCGCTGTTATCATTCCTTTAGTTTCCTTCTTGAACTCTCCCCTCTGTAGCCATTGCCATGTGTCATCGCTGGATAGTTCTTAACTCTGTCTCATGTACTGCCCGTGCATTGGTTTGTTGTGCCATTTTTCCGTTCTGTTTGTCATTCTCCTGTCTCTGTATATTTCTGGGTCTTTGTCTACTTTTATCAGTCCTTCTTCCCATGCACTCGTGAGCCACTCATCTTCACTTTTTTTCAGATATTGCCCCAGTGCGCTGTTCTCGATGTTGACGCAGTCCTCTATACTTAGTAGTCCTTTCCCTCCTTCATTTCGTTTTATGTATAGTTTGTCCGTATTTGCTCTTGGGTGTAGTGCTTTTTGTATTGTCATATGTTACCTAGTTTTCTGGTCTATGCTGCGAAGTTCTGCTTTCGTCCATTCCTCTGTTCCTGCGCTGTATTATTATTATTATTATTATTATTATTATTATTATTATTATTATTATTATTATTATTATTCAGATGATGAACCCTATTCATATGGAACATTCCCACCAAAGAGGGACTATTTATTATTATCATTATTATTATTATTATTTTTATTTTTATTATTATTATTATTTTTTTTTTTTTTTTTTTTTTTTTTTTTTTTTTGTCATCACAGTCATCCAATTCGACTGGGTTGTATTTATAGTGTGGGGTTCCGGGGTTGCATCCTGCCTCCTTAGGAGTCCATCACTTTTCTTACTATTTGCGCCGTTTCTAAACTCATTTTTTTTTTTACCGAAGAGCATTTGCCCTTTTAGCTCGGAAAAGTTTCCTGCCAACTGATTGGTTGCAAGTATTTTGTCCGAATAGCATCATTGTTTTCAAATAATTACCAAGTAATGTGAATCGAAACTTATTTACTAACCTAAATTTCTCCCTCAAATGTTTTGTCAATTAATAATGTAAACGAATAAACAGATTATAAAGTATTGTGATGGTAAGTCTAAATTTAATAACAACAAGGGCTTGTTTTCGAACGCACGCCAATTGGGATAAATTACACTAAGCATAAGAAAAACATGTCATTATAAACTTTATTTGAATACCAGAATCTACTAAAAACATGGAATAAATAAAACTCGCTATTGGTGAAAACTTCCGGGGAGGTAAAAGGAATTTGCCGATATAGATTAATATCAATTTAAAAAACATTCCCATGATTTTTTTCTAGATTTTTTATGCCATTTTAACTTACTGAGAAATTCATTCCAATTTAGTTTTGTAATTAACGGATGATGTATTTTATACCACGCTTTTCAAATGATAAGAAATTTGCCGATATAAATTAATATCGATTAAAAAACAATCCCGTGATTTTTTTTCTAGATTTTTTATGGTATTTTAACTGACTGAAAAATTCATTCCACTTTTAATTTTTAATTAACGGATGATGTATTTTATACCACGCTTTTCAAAATGAGAAGAAATTGGCTGATATAAATCAATATCGATTAAAAAAACATTCCCATGATTTTTTTCTAGTTTTTTATGGTCTTCTAACTTACTGAGAAATTCATTCCTCTTTAATTTCTAATTAACAAATGATGTATTTTATACCACACTGTTCAAAATGAGAAGAAATTTGCCGATATAAATCAATATCGATTAAAAAAACATTTCCATGATTTTTTTCTAGATTTTTTTATATTTTAACTTACTGAGAAATTCATTCTACTTTTAATTTTTAATTAACGGATGATGTATTTTATACCACGCTGTTTAAAATGAGAAGAAATTTGCCGATGTAAGTTAATATCGATTAAAAAACATCCCTATGATTTTTTTTTTAGTTTATGCATTTTTTTTTATCATGTTGCCTCATGTATCTTGATTGTGT
>NC_087206.1:3750932-3758432 GCF_015104395.2 Macrobrachium nipponense | reverse complement strand
TTTTGAAAACAAAACACAGGAGCATATACAATTTAATATCATGAATTTTTACACAGATTTTCCCAACAAAAAATTATTATTAATGAAAAGACGAAGGAAAATAAATAAATATATATATATATATATATATATATATAATATATATATATATATATATATATATATCGAGCAAGAGAAAGAGGGAGAGAAAATATCGAACCAGAGAGAGAGAGAGAGAGAGAGAGAGAGAGAGAGAGAGAGAGAGAGAGGAGAGAGAGAGAGCAAGACAAGAGAGAGAGGAAAGACAGAGAGAAGAGAGGAGAGAAAAGAAAGAGAGAGAGAGAGAGAATACTAACTATATACATGTGGGACTAATTTATTAGTTTTTTCATTTATTTTAAGGTCCTTCATAAACATCTTACAAATATATGGGTTCAAATGGTACATTCCCAGACTAAGATTTAGGTTGTTTTTATTAGTGATTTGTATAATTGCCGATTCCAGTAAATTTCTTGAAACATAATCATTAGATCTAGCAATTACCGAGGTATCACCCCAATTAATACAATGAGATTTTTCACTCAGATGGATAAACAGTGCATTTGAAGTCTGGGCTGTTTCTAACTGAATACATATGCTGCTTAACCCGAACACATAAATTTTTACTAGACTGACCAACGTAAAACGATGGGCAATCCTTACAAGGAATTTTGTAAATGATGTTATTTGTTACGGGACTATTCTTAATTAGCATATCTTTAATGGTATTGTTATAAGAGAACACTACATTAACATTAAATGATTTAAATATTGATTTTATGGTTTCAAATCCACGAAAATAAGGTAAGCTAAGTACATTTTTAGGGATTTCTTTTTCATTAATAGCAACATTATAAAAACTTTTTATGAGCTTTTGATAACATAAATCAATTAAATGAGGTGGGTAGCAGAGATCGTTTCCTATCTTTTTTATGTATTCTATTTCTTGGTCCAGGTATTGTGGACTCGTGATACTTCGCAAAGCGCGTAGGAACATAGAAGAAAAAATTGAAATTTTAATATTAAGATGGTGGCCAGAATAAAAATGTACATATGTTAAATTATTTGTGGGTTTTCATAAATACTAGAATTTGCATTGGAAAGATTCTCTATGTATTAATACATCTAGGAAAGGGATGACATTGTTATTTTCAATTTCAACAGTGAATTTTATGGATGGCACTAAATTATTCAATTTAAGGAACAGTAAATCATTTACATCGATACCACTAGGTAAGACTACTAAGATATCATCGTCGTACATATTCGGTACCATTTTAAGGGGATAAGTGTGATATTCGGGAGGTGTTGTCTCTCAAAAAAATTCCATATATAAGTTTGAAAGGAGAGGTGATAAAGGGTTACCCATGGCCATACCAAATATTAGTTGGTAATATTCTCCATTAAAAATAAATCTGCAATCACAAATACATAACTTAATTAAGGAAATTATGTGACTAACGGACATAGGCAATTCATGCAGTACAAGCTCATTACTTAAATATTCTAGCACAGAGTCAATAGGGACTTTTGTAAACAAAGAACATACATCAAAACTGACAAAAATATCGCTGGGGTTTAGTACAATGTTATTTAATTTTTCTACAAGATCAAGAGAATTCCGGATGTGTGCATTAGATACAGTTCCTAGTAGCGGGGATAAACAGTTTAGTAAGATATTTAGATAGTTTATAAGCAATTGACCCTACAGTACTAATAATTGGGCGCATAGGTTTGTTTTCCTTATGAGTTTTGACTAGACCATATAAATAAGGTAATGAGGACACTTACAGTTAACTGACACAAAAGTTCTTTTTTATCTTTAAGAATTTGTTTGAAATTGATATTAAGTTTTTTATTACTTGGTCCAACGGATTTTTTGCAAGTTGTTTTTTGTAAGTTATTTCATCCTCAAGTAAAGTATGCATGCGTGATATGTAGTCAGTTTTGTCAAGAACCACTAAACTATTGGATTTATCAGCCTTGGTAATGTGTAAGCTATTATCATTCTTCAATTCTTTTAAACTTTTCCTGTAGCGAGCGGGGAAGTTATCTTCATGGTAGGCATGCGTAGCACTATATGTCATGCCTTTGATAATGTCTAAATGATTTTGTGGTAGATCACAGTATTTTTCAAACTTATATAAAGATGTCGCTATTGATAAAGCTGAGGGTTTGTTACAAATGAAGAAAGACAGCCCAAAGCCTAATGCGCGCACTGCATTATCACTTATTTGTGTGCTCGATAAATTCACCACACAATCACTTCTAGCATTTTTGGTCCAATCACTGGCGTTGATAAGGTTGTTTAATTTTCTTTCCAGTTTTCTAATCAAAGTGTCTGTAGTTCTACGAAGTTTTCCATAAATTTCTTGCCTTAATGCGTGTTTCCAATCAGCGGGAATCGAATAGTTGAAGTTACGTCGGGCTTTTTCCAGTTCTTTAAATTTCTCCTTTTCCTCCATTTTCGCGGCAGCACTGTGACGTTTTAATATGAGTGATGAAAACTCATTAAAAGGATAAATCCAATAGTTTAGTGGTTCTTGACAAAACTGACTACATATCACGCATGCATACTTTACTTGAGGATGAAATAACTTACAAAAAACTTGCAAAAAATCCGTTGGACCAAGATAAAAAAACTTTAATATCAATTTCAAACAAATTCTGTTAAACGGATAAAAAACAACGTTTTTGTGTCAAGTTTAACTGTAAAAGTGTCCCTCATTACCTTATTTATATGGCCTAGTCAAAACTCATAAGGAAAACAAACCTATGCGCCCAATTATTAGTACTGTAGGGTCAATTGCTTATAAACTATCTAAATATCTTACTAAACTGTTATCCCCGCTACTAGGAACTGTATCTAATTCACACATCCGGAATTCTCTTGATCTTGTAGAAAAATTAAATAACATTGTACTAAACCCTAGCGATATTTTTGTCAGTTTTTGATGTATGTTCTTTGTTTTACAAAAGTCCCTATTGACTCTGTGCTAGAATATTTAAGTAATGAGCTTGACTGCATGAATTGCCTATGTCCGTTAGTCACATAATTTCCTTAATTAAGTTATGTATTTGTGATTGCAGATTTATTTTTAATGGAGAATATTACCAACAAATATTTGGTATGGCCATGGGTAACCCTTTATCACCTCTCCTTTCAACAAACTTATATATGGAATTTTTTTGAGAGACACACCTCCCGAATATCACACTTATCCCCTTAAAATGGTACCGATATGTCGATGATATCTTAGTATCTACTAGTGGTATCGATGTAAATGATTTACTGTCTAAATTGAATAATTTAGTGCCATCCATAAAATTCACTGTTGAAATTGAAAATAACAATGTCATCCCTTTCCTAGATGTATTAATACATAGAGAATCTTTCCAATGCAAATTCAGTATTTATAGAAAACCCACAAATAATTTAACATATGTACATTTTTATTCTGGCCACCATCTTAATATTAAAATTTCAATTTTTTCTTCTATGTTCCTACGTGCTTTGCGTATCACGAGTCCACAATACCTGGACCAAGAAATAGAATACATAAAAAAGATAGGAAACGATCTCTGCTACCCACCTCATTTAATTGATTTATGTTATCAAAAAGCTCATAAAAAGTTTTATATAATGTTGCTATTAATGAAAAAGAAATCCCTAAAAATGTACTTAGCTTACCTTATTTTCGTGGATTTGAAACCATAAAATCAATATTTAAATCATTTAATGTTAATGTAGTGTTCTCTTATAACAATACCACCAAATTAGATATGCTAATTAAGAATAGTCCCGTAACAAATAACAACATCATTTACAAAATTCCTTGTAAGGATTGCCCATCGTTTTACGTTGGTCAGTCTAGTAAAAATTTAGTGTTCGGGTTAAGCAGCATATGTATTCAGTTAGAACAGCCCAGACTTCAAATGCACTGTTTATCCAGTCTGATGTGAAAATCTCATTGTATTATGATTATGTTTTTTTCAAGAAATTTACTGGAATCGGCAATTATACAAATCACTAATAAAAAACAACCTAAATCTTAGTCTGGGAATGTACCATTTGGACCCATATATTTGTAAGATGTTTATGAAGGACCTCAAAATAAATGAACAACTAATAAATTAGTCCCACATGTATATAGTTATTAATTCTCTCTCTCTCTCTCTCTCTGCTCTCTCTCTCTCTCTCTCTCGTCTGTCTTTTCTCTCCTCTCTGTCTTTCTCTTCTCTCTCCTCAGCCCTCTCTCTACTCTCTCCCTCTCTCTCTCTCTCTCTGGTTCGATATTTTCTCTCCCTCTTTCTCTTGCTCGATATATATATATATATATTTATATTTTCCTTCGTCTTTTCATTAATAATAATTTTTTGTTGGGAAAATTTGTGTAAAAATTCATGATATTAAATTGTATATGCTCCTGTGTTGATTTTCAAATGAACTGTTTTTCTGGAAGAATCACTTGTTTACCGCGGGTATCCTTCAAGGTGTGGCTAGCCTATGACTCCTCCTCCTCTCTGTAGAGTGAAAATCGCCCTTATGGCTAATTTAGTAGTGTCAGTTTGTATATTAAGCCTTCTTTTGACTATGGTGTTCTTTGTAAAACCAGTATGCCTCAGTAAAGGGTCCGAATAGGACCGAAAGTACTCGGCCAACTCGTTTTTTCATTTTTTTCCTTCGTGGCAAAAAAACCTTTATTTATACATAGCATCACGTTTTATATACTTCGTGATCAAGTTATTCATCATGAGGGCCACGTTTACTTTTGCTTTCCTGTTCCCACTGCTGAGCTGTTTCGTCACCTCTTTCTCCAAGTCTTTACAAGCAGCACACTCTACCAGAATTCACCTGAAATTCCTGAAAAAATGCCTGGCGGAACAAGTGTTACCCAAATCATTGCTACCATACCGCATAAGAAGATCGATCAACATCCTTTTAATGAGTTTTCATCACTCATATTAAAACGTCACAGTGCTGCCGCGAAAATGGAGGAAAAGGAGAAATTTAAAGAACTGGAAAAAGCCCGACGTAACTTCAACTATTCGATTCCCGCTGATTGGAAACACGCATTAAGGCAAGAAATTTATGGAAAACTTCGTAGAACTACAGACGAACTTTGATTAGAAAACTGGAAAGAAAATTAAACAACCTTATCAACGCCAGTGATTGGACCAAAAATGCTAGAAGTGATTGTGTGGTGAATTTATCGAGCAAACAAATAAGTGATAATGCAGTGCGCGCATTAGGCTTTGGGCTGTCTTTCTTCATTTGTAACAAACCCTCAGCTTTATCAATAGCGACATCTTTATATAAGTTTGAAAAATACTGTGATCTACCACAAAATCATTTAGACATTATCAAAGGCATGACATATAGTGCTACGCATGCCTACCATGAAGATAACTTCCCCGCTCGCTACAGGAAAAGTTTAAAAGAATTGAAGAATGATAATAGCTTACACATTACCAAGGCTGATAAATCCAATAGTTTAGTGGTTCTTGACAAAACTGACTACATATCACGCATGCATACTTTACTTGAGGATGAATAACTTCACAAAAAAAAACTTGCAAAAAATCCGTTGGACCAAGTAATAAAAAACTTTAATATCAATTTCAAACAAATTCTTAAAGATAAAAAAGAACTTTTGTGTAAGTTAACTTTAAAGTGTCCTATTTTATATGGCCTAGTCAAAACTCATAAGGAAAACAAACCTATGCGCCCAATTATTAGTACTGTAGGGTCAATTGCTTATAAACTATCTAAATATCTTACTAAACTGTTATCCCCGCTACTAGGAACTGTATCTAATACACACATCCGGAATTCTCTTGATCTTGTAGAAAAATTAAATAACATTGTACTAAACCCTAGCGATATTTTTGTCAGTTTTGATGTATGTTCTTTGTTTACAAAGTCCCCTATTGACTCTGTGCTAGAATATTTAAGTAAGAGCTTGTACTGCATGAATTGCCTATGTCCGTTAGCACATCACATAATTTATTTCCGTAATAAGTTATGTATTTGTGATTGCAGATTTATTTTTAATGGAGAATATTACCAACAAATATTTGGTATGGCCATGGGTAACCCTTTATCACCTCTCCTTTCAAACTTATATTCTGGAATTTTTTGAGAGACAACACCTCCCGAATATCACACTTATCCCCTTAAAATGGTACCGATATGTCGATGATATCTTAGTAGTCTTACCTAGTGGTATCGATGTAAAATGATTTACTGTCTAAATTGAATAATTTAGTGCCATCCATAAAATTCACTGTTGAAATTGAAAATAACAATATCATCCCTTTCCTAGATGTATTAATACATAGAGAATCTTTCCAATGCAAATTCAGTATTTATAGAAAACCCACAAATAATTTAACATATGTACATTTTTATTCTGGCCACCATCTTAATATTAAAATTTCAATTTTTTCTTCTATGTTCCTACGCGCTTTGCGTATCACGAGTCCACAATACCTGGACCAAGAAATAGAATACATAAAAAAGATAGGAAACGATCTCTGCTACCCACCTCATTTAATTGATTTATGTTATCAAAAAGCTCATAAAAAGTTTTATAATGTTGCTATTAATGAAAAAGAAATCCCTAAAAATGTACTTAGCTTACCTTATTTTCGTGGATTTGAAACCATAAAATCAATATTTAAATCATTTAATGTTAATGTAGTGTTATCTTATAACAATACCATTAAAGATATGCTAATTAAGAATAGTCCCGTAACAAATAACAACATCATTTACAAAATTCCTTGTAAGGATTGCCCATCGTTTTACGTTGGTCAGTCTAGTAAAAATTTATGTGTTCGGGTTAAGCAGCATATGTATTCAGTTAGAACAGCCAGACTTCAAATGCACTGTTTATCCATCTGAGTGAAAAATCTCATTGTATTAATTGGGGTGATGCCTCGGTAATTGCTAGATCTAATGATTATGTTTCAAGAATTTACTGGAATCGGCAATTATACAAATCACTAATAAAAACAACCTAAATCTTAGTCTGGGAATGTACCATTTGGACCCATATATTTGTAAGATGTTTATGAAGGACCTCAAAATAAATAGAACAACTAATAAATTAGTCCCACATGTATATAGTTATTAATTCTCTCTCTCTTCGCTCTCTTTCTCTCTCTCTCTCTCATCTCTGTCTTTCTCTCTCTCTCTCTCTCTCTCTCTCTCCCTCTCTCTCTCTCTCTCTCTCTCTGGTTCGATGTTTTCTCTCCCTCTTTCTCTTGCTCGAATATAAGATATATATATTTATATTTTCCTTCGTCTTTTCATTAATAATAATTTTTTTGTTGGGAAAATTTGTGTAAAAATTCATGATATTAAATTGTATATGCTCCTGTGTTGTTTTCAAAATGAACTGTTTTTCTGGAAGAATCACTTGTTTACCGCGGGTATCCTTCAAGGTGTGGCTAGCCTATGACTCCTCCTCCTCTCTG
>NC_087206.1:3725932-3745932 GCF_015104395.2 Macrobrachium nipponense | reverse complement strand
AGAGAATAGAGACTGGAGAACGTCTTCGGATTCTGTGGAGAAAGAATGAGCCGTGAAAAAATGAATAATCTCGAGTCCGACTCGATAAGAGTCATCCGCAGTCTTCAGTCGCTTCTTCTTCAGAGCCGCTGGATTTCTGGGGATTCCCGAATCTTGGAGACTTCTGCAGGCATTTCAGGAAACCAGGGATCGGTGAAGATGATCAGTTTTAGCAACTTACGAAGATGATAAGTTTAAAAAATAATTTGTTATACTGTGTTTCTGTGGCAGCTGTTTCTTATACTATAAACGTTGGTGGATACGGTCTGCGAACAGCTTTAGGATTACTCTCTGGACCTGCAGCCGTGTTGACGATTGCAGGGATTATCTATAATAACTTGGAAATGAAACTCAACATCGGAAGATTCAACAGGAAATGTGCTGTTCTCCGGCGTGAGAATTACGATCTAAATGTTGCTAACGAAGTACTACTTCTACAAAACAGAGTTCTAGGGGATAAGCTTCTGAAGGTTGATGAAGACCCGACCCTCGAGCAAAGCGATCGCAGGAGGGCAGAACTCTACATACAACAACTTCAAGAGGAAAACGCAGAGTTGAGAGAACGAGCTCTCCAGCTGGAAAACCCCAACGATGAAGACCAACGTCAATTAGAAGAATTGACAAAAAAACTCGTGAAAATGGAAGCGCACCAGGCGGCTAAAGCAGAGATGGCCAAGTCCAAGATGGAGGAACTGGAGGAGATGAGGAAGAATGATCATAAACTCATCACCAGCCTCCAGGAAGAGTTGCGTGCGCAACATGTCGTGTCCGACTTTACCAGGAGGAAAATGTCTTTTCTCGAGCACAAACTGGAAGAAGAGAAAAGGTCCAGGATGATTCTCGAGGAGTCTTACACGACAAAATTACAAAGTCAAGAACGGAGGATTGCCGAGGCATATGAGATGACACATCAGTTCAGCGATCAGATCGTTCAACTCGAACAGGACATTCACCTGAAGGACCAGCAGGTGGCGTCACTGAGAGCCAGAGTCCATGAGCGAGAGGAGGCCTACAGTGGCCTGGAGTCAGTGACGAGGAAGTTGCTGGAAGAGAACGACAAGCTCAGGGAGGAAAATTCAACGCTCCAGAAAAAGGTACTTAATATCCCTCATCTCTTCCCTCCCCACCCTCATCATAAACCCAAAAGGCCTCCTCTTCCCCCTCCAAAACCTCAACCTTTCCCCCCAAAACCTCAACCTTACCCTTCAAAACCTCAACCTTTCCCCCCAAACCCTCAACCTTTCCCCCCAAATCCTCATCCTTACCCTCCAAACCCTTATCCTTTTCCCCCAAACCCTCAACCTTACCCTCCAAACCCTTATCCTTTTCCCCCAAACCCTCAACCTTACCCTCCAAACCCTTATCCTTTTCCCCCCAACCCTCAACCTTACCCTCCAAACCCTTATCCTTTTCCCCCAAACCCTTATCCTTTCCCCCCAAACCCTTATCCTTTTCCTCCAAACCCTCAACCTTACCCTCCAAACCTTATCCTTTGCCCCCCCCAACCCTTATCTTTCCCCACCCCCCAAACCCTCAACCTTCCCTCCAAATCAAACCTCAACCTTTCCCTCCCTTCGATAATACTATCTATTCTGACAGTTCTCCTTTGGCTTCCCATCCTCATCTTTCACCTAAAAGCCCTGATCCTTTCGGTTTTAGGAAAGTGATTCCCAACCTCAAGAGAAAAGAGAAGCAGAAAAAGAAGGACAATATTCAGTGGCAGGAAAGAGAGAACAGAGTTCTGAAGGAGTATATCAGAGATCTGAGAGAGGAGGGCAGGAATATGAGGGAGGATATCAGAGATCTGAGAGAGGAAATCAGAGATCTGAGGGAGGAGATCAGAAATCTGACGAAGGAGATTAGGCAGCAGAATATCAAAGACACTGAGGACATCAGCCTAACAAGTGAAATTTCTACACTTGAAACCCCTTTCTCTGAGGCTATGTCACAACAAAGGAATAATATAACAATCAAAGAATGCAAAGAGGCTTTTCCACCTACAGATAAAACCCAACCAGAGGCCATAAAGCAATGCATTGAAAATTTAAGGCGTCTGGGAATCCCTCTAGTCTGTATAGATGGTGTTCTCTCTCAAGGCCTCAGTTTGGTTGGTCAAGGCGCATTTGGTAGTTGCTACAGATACCAATTTGCTGATCTGGATAAGCCTGTCATCATTAAAGTGTTCTGGAATATATTTACTGCTACAGAAGAAATATTACAAGAGGTGACAATGTTACAAAGAGTGGCAGACATAGATGGCACACCGTGCGTTCTAGCTGCGTCACCGATGGAGCCCTATGCTGTCATCATGGAGGATGGAGGTAACATCACCTTCAATGAATGGATGATAACAAAGGGCAGACTGCCCAGAGAAGCACTCGAGATGTTGAAAAAAATCTCTCAGGTACTTGCACATATTCATCTCAAACAGGTTGTTCACACGGATTTGCACGGAAACAACATAGTCATTGATGAAGAAAGAAACCAACCGACAATTGTGGACTTTGGCAGAGCAATAGACATGAAGTACGAAAACCAAGAAGGGGATGTACTAGACCTATACTACTTACTCGAAAGATGCTCATGGATACTGAGCTTCCCCTCCCCTCTCAAAAGGGCAATGAAACTGGAAAATATGACTAGTTTTGAAACTAAGACATTACCAGAATTTGTCCAACTTTTGGACTTGCTTATCAACATCCTGGATAAAAAAAAAATAAAACTGAGAAAGAGAGCAATCTAAAAGAAATATACTCCATCTCAGTCTAAGCTCTCGCGTTCCTAGAGAACTGTGGCGCTTGTTTGGAGAGCTGCATACCATCAGGTCTCTGTCTCCATCCAGGATCTTGGCATTCCTGGCGATCTATGGCACTTAGTGGGAGTGCTGTAGACCATCAGGTGTCCGTCTCCATCTTGGATTTTGGCGTTTCCGGTGATCTGTGGTGCTTGGTGGGAGCACTGCAGACCACAGGTTGACGTCTCTGTCCAGGATCTTTGTATTCCTGGTGATCTGTGGTGCTTGGTGGGAGCACTGCCGATCATCAGGTTGACATCTCATTCCTGGATGTTTGCACTCCTGGTAATCTGTGGCACTTGGTGGGAGCGCTGCAGACCATCAGGTCTCTGTCTCCGTCTTGGATCTTGGCGTTTCTGGTGATCTGTGGTACTTGGTGGGAGCACTGCAGACCACAGGTTGACGTCTCTGTCCAGGATCTTTGCATTCCTGGTGATCTGTGGCGCTTGGTGGGAGCGCTGTAGACCATCAGGTCCACGTCACATCCAGGATGTTGGCATTCCTGGCGATCTGGTTGAAATCTCATTCCTGGGTGTTGGCATTCCTGGTGATCTGTGGTGCTTGGTGGGAGCACTGCAGACCATCAGGTCCACGTGTCCATCCAAGATCTTGGCATTACTGGTGATCTGTGGTGCTTGGTGGGAGCACTGCAGACCATCAGGTCCACGTGTCCATCCAAGATCTTGGCATTCCTGGTGATCTGTGGTGCTTGGTGGGAGCACTGCAGACCATCAGGTCCACGTGTCCATCCAGGATCTTGGCATTCCTGGTGATCTGTGGTGCTTGGTGGGAGCACTGCAGACCATCAGGTCCACAATCCATCCAAGATCTTGGCATTCCTGGTGATCTGTGGTGCTTGGTGGGAGCACTGCAGACCATCAGGTAGACATCTCCATCCAGGATCTTGGCATTCCTGGTGATCTGTGGTGCTTGGTGGGAGCACTGCAGACCATCAGGTCCACGTACTCCATCCAATGATCTGTGTGATTGGTGGGAGCACTGCAGACCATCAGGTCAGTGTGTCCATCCAGGATCTGGCATTCCTGGTGATCTGGTGCTGGTGGGAGCACTGCAGACCATCAGGTCCAGGTCCATCCAAGATCTTGGCATTCCTGGTGATCTTGGTGGCTTGGCGTGGGAGCACTGCAGACCATCAGGGCGGTCCACGTCCATCCAAGATCTTGGCATTCCTGGTGATCTTCGGTGCTTGGTGGGAGCACTGCAGACCATCAGGTCCACGTGTCCATCCAGATCTGGCATCTGGTGATCTGTGGTGCTTGGTGGGAGCACTGCGGACCATCAGGTCCACGTGTCCATCAAGGATCTTGGCATTCCTGGTGATCTGTGGTGCTTGGTGAGCCACGGCAGACCACAGGTCCACGTGTCCATCCAAGATCTTGGCATCCTGGTGATTCTGTGGTGCTTGGTGGAGCACTGCAGACCATCAGGTCCACGGTCCATCCAAGGATCTTGGCATTCTGATCTGGTGCTTGCGGGAGCACTGCAGACCAATCAGGTCACGTGTCCATCCAGGATCTTGGCATTCCTGGTGATCTGCGGTGCTTGGAGGGAGCACTGCAGACCATTCAGGTCCACGTGTCCATCAAGGATCTTGGCATCCTGTGATCTGGTGCTGGAGACCACTGCAGACCATCAGCCACGGTGTCCATCCAAGGATCTTGGCATCCTGGTGATCTGTGGTGCTTGCAGGGAGCACTGCAGACATAGTCCACGTGGTCCATCAAGGATCTTGGCCATCCTGGTGACTCTTGGTGCTTGGTGGGAGCATCAGACCATAGGTCCCACGTGTCCATCAAGGAATCTTGGCATTCCTGGTGATCTGTGGTGCTTGGCAGGGAGCACTGCAGGACCATCAGGTCCACGTGCCATCCAGGATCTTGGCATTCCTGGTGATCTTTGGTGCTTGGTGGGAAGCACTGCAGACCATCAGGTCCACGTGTCCAATCCAGGATCTTGGCTTCCTGGTGATCTGGTGATACTTGGAGGGAAGCACATGCAGGACCATCAGCGGTCCACGTGTCCATCAAGGATCTTGGCATTTCCTGGTGATCTTTGGGTTGGCTGGGGGAGCACATGCAGACCATCAGGTCCACAGTTTGTCCATCCAAGGGATCTTGGCATTACCTGGTGATCTGGGTGGTACTTGGTTGGGAGCACTGCGGACCATCAAGTTCCACGTGTCCATCCAGATCTTGCCATTCCTGGTGATCTGTGGTGCTGACCAATCAGGTAGACATCTCCATCCAGGATCTTGGCATTCCTGGTGGGATATTGCGGTGCTTGGTTGGGAGGCACTCGCAGGGAAATCAGGTCCACGTGGTCCATCCAAGATCTTGCCATTCCTGGGACCTGTGGTGCTTGGTGGGAGCATGCAGACCATCAGGTCCCACGGTGTCCATCCAGGATCTTGGCATTCCTGGTGATCTTTGGCGCTTGGTGGGAGCACTGCAGGACCCATCCAGGTCCAGTGGTCCACCAGGATCTTGGCATTCCTGGTGATCCGTGGGTGCTTGGAGGGAAGGGCACTGCAGACCTTCGGTCCAAGTGTTCATCAAGGTCTTGGCATTCATGGTGATCTTTGGTGCTTTGGTAGGGAGCAACTGCAGACCATCAGCGGTACCAGTGTCCATCCAAGGAATCTTGGCCATTCATGGTGATCTGGGTGCTGGAGGGAAGCACTGCAGGACCATCAAGGTGCCACGGTGCCATCCACGGAGGAAGGATCTTGCCATCTGGTTGACCCGTTGGGGCTTTGGACCGGAAGGCCACTGGCAGACCCTCAGGGTCCACTGTCCATCAAGGAATCTTTGCATTCCTGGTGATTCTTTGGCCTGACTTGGTGGGAGGCAATGCGGGACCATCAGGTCCCAAGATGTCCATCAAGGATCTTGGCATTCCTGGGATCTTTGGGTGCTTTGGTGGCCTTTGGAGGAGCACTGCAGACCATCAGGTCCACGTGTCCATCAAGATCTTGGCATTCTGGTATCTTTGGTGCTTGGTGGGAGCACTGCAGAATCAGGTCACGTTCCATTCAAGGGATCTGCATTCTGGTGATCTTGCTTGGTGGGCAGCACTGCAGACCATCAGGTCCACGTGTCCATCAGGGGATCTGGCATTCCTGGTGATCTGTGGTACTTGGTGGAGCACTGCAGACCATCAGGTCCACGTGTCCATCAAGGATCTCTGGCCATTCCTGGTGATCTTTTGGTGCTTGGTGGGAGCAGCACTGCAGACCCATCAGGTCCACGTGTCCATCAAGGATCTTGGGTAGGCATTTCCTGGTCTGATTCTGCTTTGGTGCTTGGAGGGAGCACTGAAGACCATAAGCTCCACGTGTCCATCAAGGATCTTGGCATTCCTGGTGATCTGTGGTGCTTGGTGGGAGCACTGCAGACCATCAGGTCCACGTGTCCATCAAGGATCTTGGCATTCCTGGTGATCTGTGGTGCTTGGTGGGAGCACTGCAGACCATAGGTCCACGTTTCCATCAAGGAGCTTGGCATTCTGGTGATCTTTGGTGCTTCGTGGGAGCACTGCAGACCATCAGGTCCACGTGCCATCCAAGGATCTTGGCATTCCTGGATGATCTGTGGTGCTTGGTGGGAGCACTGCAGACCATCAGGTCCACGTGTCCATCAAAGGATCATGCATTCCTGGTGATCTTTGGTGCTTGCAGGGAGCATGCGGACCATCAGGTCCCACGTGTCCATCCCAGGATCTTTGGCATTCCTGGTGATCCGTGGTGCTTGGTAGGAGCACTGCAGACCATCATTGGTCCACGTCAGGTCCACGATCCATCCAGATCAGGCATTCCTGGCCGTGATCTTTTTGGGGTTCTTCGTGGTAGCACTGCAGGACAATCAGGTCCACGTGTCCATCAAGGATCTTGGCATCCATGGCGTGGATGGATTGTGGTGCTGGCGGGAGCACTGCAGACCATTCAGGTTCACGTCTCCATCCAAGATCTTGCATTCAGGATTCTTGCATTCCTGTTTATGATCTTGTGGTGCTTGGGTGGGAGCACTGCGGGACCACATCAGGTCCATGCAATCCATCAAGGATCTTGGCCACATTACTGGTGATCTGTGGTGCTTGGTGGCTGTGTCCATCATGGTTCTTGGCATTGCTGGTGATCTGTGGTGCTTGGTGGGAGCACTGCGGACCATCAGGTCCATGTGTCCATCAAGGATCTTCGGCATTCCTGGTGATCTGTGTGCTTGGTGGAGCACTGCGGACATCAGGTCCATGTGTCCATCCAGGATCTTGGCATTACCTGATGTTCATGTGGTGCTTGGTGGGGAGCACTGCGGACCATCAGGTCCATGTGTGCTGGTGGGAGCACTGCAGACCATCAGGTCCACATGTCCATCAAGGATCTTGGCATTCCTGACCATCAGGTCCACGTCTCCATCCAGGATATTGGCATTCCTGGTGATCTGCGGTGCTTGGTGGGAGCACTGCAGACCATCAGGTCCACGTGTCCATCCAGGATCTTGGCATTCCTGGTGATCTGCGGTGCTTGGTGGGAGCACTGCCAGACCATCAGTCCACGTTGTCCATCCCCCAGGATCTTGGCATTCCTGGTGATCTGCGGTGCTTGGTGGGAGCACTGCAGACCATCAGGTCCACGTGTCCATCCAGGATCTTGGCATTCCTGGTGATCTGCGGTGCTTGGAGGGAGCACTGCAGACCATCAGGTCCACGTGTCCATCCAGGATCTTGGCATTCCTGGTGATCTGCGGTGCTTGGAGGGAGCACTGCAGACCATCAGGTCCACGTGTCCCATCCAGGATCTTGGCATCCTGGTGATCTGCGGTGCTTGGAGGGAGCACTGCAGACCTTCAGGTCCACGTGTCCATCCAGGATCTTGGCATTCCTGGTGATCTGCGGTGCTTGGAGGGAGCACTGCAGACCATCAGGTCCACGTGTCCATCCAGGATCTTGGCATTCCTGGTGATCTGCGGTGCTTGGTGGGAGCACTGCAGACCATCAGGTCCACGTGTCCATCCAGGATCTTGGCATTCCTGGTGATCTGTGGTGCTTGGTGGGAGCACTGCAGACCATCAGGTCCACGTGTCCATCCAGGATCTTGGCATTCCTGGTGATCTTTGTGCTTGGTGGGAGCACTGCAGACAATCAGGTCCACGTGTCCATCCAAGATCTTGGCATTCCTGGTGATCTGTGGTGCTTGGTGGGAGCAAATGCAGACCATCAGGTCCACGTGTCATCCAGGATCTTGGCATTCTGGTGATCTGCGGTGCTTGGAGGAGCACTGCAGACCTTCAGGTCCACGTGTCCATCAAGGATCTTGGGCTTTCTGGTGATCTTTGGTGCTTGGTGGGAGCACTGCAGACCATCAGGTCCACGTGTCCATCCAGGATCTTGGCATTCCTGGTGATCTGTGGTGCTTGGTGGGAGCACTGCAGACCATCAGGTCCACGTGTCCATCAAGGATCTTGGCATTCCTGGTGATCTGTGGTGCTTGGTGGGAGCACTGCAGACCATCAGGTCCACGTGTCCATCAAGGATCTTGGCATTCCTGGTGATCTGTGGTGCTTGGAGGGAGCACTGCAGACCATCAGGTCCACGTGTCCATCCAGGATCTTGGCATTCCTGGTGATCCGTGGTGCTTGGTGGGAGCACTGCAGACCATCAGGTCCACGTGTCCATCAAGGATCTTGGCATTCCTGGTGATCTGTGGTGCTTGGTGGGAGCACTGCAGACCATCAGGTCCACGTGTCCATCAAGGGATCTTGGCCATTCTGGTGATCTGTGGTGCTTGGAGGGAGCACGCAGACCATCAGGTCCACGTGTCCATCAAGGATTGGCATTCCTGTGTGGCTTTGGGCTTGTTGGAGCACTGCAGACCATCAGGTCCACGTTTCCATCCAGGATCTTGGCATCCTGGTGATCTGTGGGTGCTTGGTGGGAGCACTGCCAGACCCATCAGGTCCACGTGTCCATCAAGGATCTTGCATTCCTGGTGATCTTGTGGTACTTGGTGGGAAGCACTGCAGACCATCAGGTCCACGTGTCCATCAAGGATCTGGCATTCTTGGTGATCTTTGGTGCTGGTGGGAGCACTGCAGACCCATCAGGTCCACGTGTCCATCCAGGATCTTGGCATACTGTGATCTGTGGTACGTGGTGGGGGAGCACTGCAGACCATCAGGTCCACGTGTCCATCCAAGATCTTGGCATACTGGTGATCTGTGGTGCTTGACCATCAGGTATGACAATCTCCATCCAGGATCTTGCATTCTGGTGATCTGTGGTGCTTGGTGGGTAGCACTGCAGACCATCAGGTCCACGTGTCTCCAAGATCTTGGCATTTCCTGGTGAGCTGTTTGGTGCTTGGTGGGAGCACTGCAGACCATCAGGTCCACGTGTCCATCCAGGATCTTGGCATTCCTGGTGATCTTTGGTGCTGTTGGTGGGAGACTGCAGACCATCAGGTCCACGTGTCCATCCAGGATCTTGGCATTCCTGGTGATTCTGTGGTGCTTGGAGGGAGCACTGCAGACCATCAGTCCACGTGTCCATCAAGGATCTTGGCATTCCCTGTGAGCTTTGGTGCTTGGTGGGAGCACTGCAGAGACCATCAGGTCCACGTGTCCCATCAAGGATCTTGGAATTCCTGGTGATCTGTGGTGCTTGGAAGGGAGCCTGCAGACCATCATTTGTCCACGTGTCCATCCAGGATCTTGCATTCCCCTGGTGATCCGTGTGCTTGGAGGGGCTTAGCACTGCAGACCAATCATGTCCACGTGTCCATCAAGGATCTTGGGCATTCCTGGTGATCTTTGGTGCCTTGGTGGGAGCACTGCAGACCATCAGGTTTCCCCACTTGTCCCTCAAGGATTCTTGGCATTCCTGGTGGACTGTGGGTGCTTTGGGGGGAGAGCACCTGGCCAGACCATCAGGTCGTTGTCCATCACAAGGATCTTGGCATTCCTTGGTTCCTGTGATCTTTGGTGCTTGGTGGGAGCACTGCAGCCCATCCAGTCCACCGTTTCCATCAGGGATCTGGCATTCCTGGTGGACTGGGGTTGGTGCTTGGTGGGAGCACTGCAGACCATCAGGTATCCAACGGTTGGTTCCATCAAGGATCTGTGCCATCTGGTGATCTGGTGTTACGTTGGTTGGGAGCACTGCAGACCATCAGGTCCACGTGTCCTCAAGGAATCTTGGCAGTCCTGGTGATCTTTGGTGCTTGGTGGGAGCACTGCAGACCATCAGGTCACGTTTCATTCAAAGGATCTTGGCTTTCCTGGTGATCTGTGGTGCTTGGTGGGAGCACTGCAGACCATCAGGTCCACGTGTCCATCAAGGATCTGGCATCATGGTGATCTGTGGTACTTGGTAGTGGAGCACTTGCAGACCATCAGGTCCACGTGTCCATCAAGATCTGCATTCCTGGTGATCTTTGGCGTGCTGGTGGGAGCACTGCAGACCATCAGGTCCACGGTCCACAAGGATCTTGGCAGTCCTTGGTGATTCTTCTGGTGCTGGAGCGAGCCATGCCGACCATAAGCTCCAAGTTGTCATCAAGGATCTTGGCATTCCTGGTGAAATCTGTGGGTTGCTTGGTTGGAGGCACTGCCGGGACCATCAGGTCCACGTGTACATAAAGGATCTTGGCCATTCCTGAGTGATCTTTGGTGCTTGGTGGGAGCCACTGCAAGACCAATTCCAGGTCCAACGGTTTCCATCAAGGATCTTTGGCCATTCCTGGTTGATCTTTGGGCTTCGTGGGACGCACTTTTGCAGACCATCAGGTCCAACGGTTGGTCCATCAGGGGATCTGGCATTCCTGGTGATCTGGGTGCTTGGTGGGAGCACTTTCCAGGACCATCAGGTCCACGTGGGTCCATCCAGGGATCATTGGCATTCCTTGGTGATCGTTGCGTGCCTTGGGGGAAGCACTGCGGACAATCAGGATCACGTTGGTCCATCAAGGGATCTTAGGCATTCCTGGTGATCCGTGGTGCTTGCGTAGAGGCCAACTGCAGACCATCAGGTCCACGTCAGGTCCACGTGTCCATCCAAGATCTTGGCATTCCTGGTGATCTTTGGTGCTTCGTGGGAGCACTGCAGACAATCAGGTCCACGTGTCCATCAAGGATCTTGGCATTCCTGGTGATCTGTGGTGCTTGGTGGGAGCACTGCAGACCATCAGGTCCACGTCTCCATCCAGGATCTTGCATTCCAGGATCTTGCATTCCTGTTGATCTGTGGTGCTTGGTGGGAGCACTGCGGACCATCAGGTCCATGTGTCCATCAAGGATCTTGGCATTCCTGGTGATCTGTGGTGCTTGGTGGGAGTTACACTGCGGACCATCACCCCTCGGTCCATGTGTCCATCCAGGATCCTTGGCATGTCCTGGTGATCTGTGGTGCTTGGTGGGAGCACTGCGGACCATCAGGTCCATGTGTGCTTGGTGGGAGCACTGCAGACCATCAGGTCCACATGTCCATCAAGGATCTTGGCATTCCTGACCATCAGGTCCACGTCTCCATCCAGGATACTGGCATTCCTGGTGATGACTGCGGTGCTTGGTGCAGCACTGCAGACCATCATTTGGTCCACGTAGTCCATCATTCCAGGATCTTGGCATTCCTGGTGATCTGCGGTGCTTGGAGGGAGCACTGCAGACCATCAGTCCACTTGGTCCTCCAGGATCTTGGCTTTCTGGTGATCGCGGTGCTTGAGAGCCACTGCAGACTTCAGGTCCACGTGTCCATCCAGGATCTTGGCATTCCTGGTGATCTGCGGTGCTTGGAGGGAGCACTGCAGACCTTCAGGTCCACGTGTCCATCCAGGATCTTGGCATTCCTGGTGATCTGCGGTGCTTGGAGAGCACTGCAGACCATCATGTCCACGTGATCCAATCCAGGAATCTTGGCCATTCCTGGTTGGATCCTGGGTGCTTGGAGGGAAGCAATGCCAGGACCATCAGGTTCTTCCACGTGTGGCCATCCAGGATCTTGGCATTTTACTGGTGATCTGGCGCGGTGAATTGGAGGGAGCACTGCAGACCTTCAGTCCACGTGTCCATCCAGGATACTTGGCATTCCTGGTGATCTGCGGTGCTTGGAGGGAGCGAGACTGTCAGACCTTCAGGTCCTGCGGTCTCCTTCCAGGATCTTGGCAGCTCCTGACATGTGGTGCTTGGTGGGAGCACTGCAGACCACCAGGTCAGCGTCTCTATCCAGGATCTTGGCGTTCCTGGTGATCCGTGGTGCTTGGTGGGAGCACTGCAGACCATCAGGTCCACGTGTCCATCCAGGATCTTGGCATTCCTGGTGATCTGTGGTGCTTGGAGGGAGCACTGCAGACCTTCAGGTCCACGTCTCCTTCCAGGATCTTGGCATTCCTGGTGATCTGTGGTGCTTGGTGGGAGCACTGCAGACCATCAGGTCCACGTCTCCATCCAGGATCTTGGCATTCCTGGTGATCTGTGGTGCTTGGTGGGAGCACTGCAGACCACCAGGTCAGCGTCTCTATCCAGGATCTTGGCGTTCCTGGTGATCCGTGGTGCTTGGTGGGAGCACTGCAGACCATAGGTCCACGTGCCATCCAGATTTTGGCATTCCTGATCTGTGGTGCTTGGAGGGAGCACTGCAGACCTTCAGGTCCACGTCTCCTTCCAGGATCTGGCATTCCTGGTGATCTGTGGTGCTTGGTGGGAGCACTGCAGTCCAGGATCTTGGCGTTCCTGGTGATCCGTGGTGCTTGGTGGGAGCACTGCAGACCATCAGGTGCCTGTGTCCATCCAGGATCTTGGCATTCCTGGTGATCCGTGGTGCTTGGTGGGAGCACTGCAGACCATCAGGTCAACGTGTCCATCCTAGATCTTGGCATTCCTGGTGATCTGTGGCGCTTGGTAGGAGCACTGCAGACCATCAGGTCAACATGTGCATCCTTGATCTTGGCGTTCCAGTATCTTGGCGTTCTTGGTGAACTATGTGCTAGGTGGGAGCACTGCAGACCATCGGGTCAACGTTTCCATCCAGGATCTTGGCATACCTGGTGATCTGTGGTGCTTGGTGGGAGCACTGCAGACCATCGGGTCAACGTTTCCATCCAGGATCTTGGCATGCCTGGTGATCTGTGGTGCTTGGTGGGAGCACTGCAGACCACCAGGTCGACGTCTCCATCCACAATCTTGGCGTTGCTGGCTATCTGCGGCGGTTGGTGAGAGCGCTGCAGACTATCAGGTAAACGTCTCCATCCAGGATCTTGGCGTTCCTGGTGACCTGAGGTGCATGGTGGGAGCACTACAGACCATTAGGTCAACATCTCATCCACGATCTTGGTATTGCTGGTTATCTGCGGGCACTTGGTGGAGCGCTTCAGACCCTCAGGTCGACGTCTCCATCCACGATTTCGGCGTTGCTGGTTATCTGTGGCACTTGGTGGGAGCGCTGCAGACCATCAGGTTGACGTCTCCATCCTTGATCTAGGTGCTCCTGGTGATCTGCGGCGCTTGGTGGGAGTGCTGCAGACCATCAGGTTTACGTCTCCATCCAGGGTCTTTGCGTTCCTGGTGACGTCTCAATGCTGGATGTTGGCATTCCTTGTGATCTTTGGCACTCAGTCGTAGCACTGCAGACCATCAGGTTGATGTCCCCATCCACTCCATCCCGGATCTTGGCATACCTGCTGACATATCAGTGGTGGATGTTGGCATTCCTGGTGATCTGCGGCCCTTTGTGGGAGCGCTGCAGACCAACAGGTAACGCGTTACAATGATTACATAGTTCCCAATGCTTTAGGAAGACCATCTTCAGAATAAACGGTGGTCACTATTAGTCGAGAGAAGGAGTTCCAGGAATCATCAGATATTAAAGGAAGACTGGTAACAAGCTAAAGTGAAGACGGCAGCTTGATTGTGCTTGATTGAGGTAAATACAAATAGAAGATTGACAAACAATGAATGAGGGAATGTATGGTTCAGAATCGAATACTTACAGGGGGGTCTTGTGATAATTGGCAATAGTGGAGAGAAGCTGCTATGACTGGTGAGATGTGGAAAGTAAAAGTTAGCTAGGGAGAGAGAGATTATCTTGAGTTAGTGTGAAATTACTTACAATCACATACCGACAAATTCATTTCCTGGCGGGATATTCAAACTTTAATTTTTAATTAAAGATTGATGTATAATATATGCCGCTCTGTTCAGTATAAGAAGAAATTTGCCGATAATAAATAATATCGATTAAACTTTTTTTTTTTAGTTTTAATGGTATTTTAACTTACTGAGAAATTTGTTTCATGCTTTTCATGCGATAAAAAAAAGAAAAAAAAAATAGTTAATTAGGAAAAAAAGACAAGAAACAGAGAGTACAGTTTCTGCAGATAATTAAGAATTCTGAAGTGAAAATTCTCAGCGTTGATGGAATGGTATATTACTAAGAATGCCATTACCGATGTAAATGCATTAGTGGCATTAGTCTGCTCTGTTCATACGATACGATAATGAACCCCTTTTCTTGGAGGGGGGTTAGTGGTAGGGGTCGGTATAGGCTATTTGAAGGTTGCGGCTGTTTAGTTGTTCGAGTTCAAACAGACTAATAGCCGAGAGACAGAGGCCAAACAGACTAATAGCCGACGGAGAGATGCGCCAAACAGACTAATAGCCGACAGATAGAGGCCAAACAGACTAATGGCCCAGAGATAGAGGCCAAACAGACTAATAGCCGACAGACAGAGGCCAAATTGACTAATAGCCCAGAGATAGAGACCAAACAGACTAATAGCCGACAGACAGAGGCCAAATAGAATAATAGCCGAGAGATAGAGACCAAACAGACTAATAGCCGACAGACAAAGGCCAAATAGACTAATAGCCCAGAGATAGAGACCAAACAGACTAATAGCCGACAGACAGAGGCCAAATAGAATAATAGCCGAGAGATAGAGGCCAAAGACTGTACACATTTGAATACTAAAAGAGAGAGAGAGAGAGAGAGACCTCCAAACATGACTTATCATCAAAAACGAAAACACGAACATTAGCCGATACAACACTTAACACCTTCACTTGGATAACCTTTTGGAGCGAGACGCTATGTATGAATTCCAGCGTTCCAGACTAATAAATATTGATGACACTCCTGGATTTCACCCCTTCCAGAGGAGATGGGATACGAAGGACGTCTCGATTCCAGCGCTAACTAAATTCTAGATGCGGCTGTAGATACATTCACGTATTTATATATTCCCCTAGAATATGTTTTTTTTTTTTTTTTTTTGATGATTCAGATGTGTGTGTGTGCGCTGGTATACATATATGCATATACGATCACATGCACCATATATAGTATAAATGTGCGTGCATGTATGTATATACGTATACATGTATTTATATGAATACATATGTGTTTATGTATCTATATACACATGTATTTTTAGTATAAAATAAAATATATACATATATATATATATATATATATATATATATATATATATATGTGTGTGTGTGTGTGTGTGTGTGTGTGATGTGTGTGTGAGAGAGAGAGAGAGAGAGAGAGAGAGAGAGAGAGTAAAAACTAATCAAATTAAATTAACGTCTTCGTTAATAATTACACCTCCATGAAACAGAATAGTTCTTTTAGGTGTTATTGTTATTGATAGAAAACGGGAGATATTACTCCTTTAGGCATAATTAAAGGAAAACGGGAATTACCCACCCATTTTAACTCCATGGCGAGAACGTATAGTCCACGTCAAATTCCTTGAGGTATTTTCACCCAAATAAATTTCATGCCTCCCTCGACTCATGTATATCTTCCTCACTTGTTACTGCCACTTTTTTTTATTTATTTTTTTAAGTCCTTCAGGGAAATTTACGAGGTCCACCTTGAATAAAGCATGAGAAATTGGTGCTTCCAAGTTCTTGGTGGATTTCTTCGCAAGTTGGAGATGAAGTGGTTCTGCTCTTTTACTTTTCCTCTTGTCTTTTGCTTTGAAAAATACTTTTACTTCACATTGTATATTTGCTAAGTTTTTTCTTGCGTTATTTTGTCCCTTAAGCTTCAGCGATAAAGAGAAAATTAGCTGTAATTTATTTTATATTTCTGAAAGCCACGACTTTTCATCATGGCTATGTAACTCAGCCTGAAGACTGATTTGTTGTCATCAGGAAAAATATCTGACACAGGTTCCTGTATTATCTGATTCCCAGAAGATATATTACTCCGATGTCTTTCTGTCGCACATGGAGTTATGCTGATAACCAGCGATATTTTTAGTTATCAGAAAGTCTTAGACAATAAAGATAATAGTATGTGGTGTTGCAATTACAGAAGTAATTCAATTGCCACTAATTATCATTGAGGGGACCAGGCGAGATGCTAATTTTAATAATAATAATAATAATGAATAATATGTTTTATTAAAAATAATGGCAGAATTCACAGAATTGATTTTGTACAATATTCTTTCAATTCTCCTTATGATTTGCCTTTCAGGCACGCTGGTATTATAAAGCAGCTGTCCAATGTTCATCGTGCTGTAGGTCGTCAACGGAAATTTCGGGCGGGCTGGTGTTATCAAAAGCAAACTGGTTATCAGGGACAGGCTGGGTCGTCAACAGGTATACAGGTGCGCTTCGTAAATCGGGAGAACAGGCCGTAGTCGTCAGGGGTCTATCCGGTATTTCTTGAAGGCAAATCATAAGGAGAATTGAAAGAATATTGTAACAAAATCAATTCTGTGAATTCTGCCATTATTTTTAATAAAACTTGTTTGAAAGAAGGTCTGTTTCCCAGCATACAATAATAATAATAATAATAGGAAATGCAATACGAAAAATGAAACCATAAACCACATAGCAAGCGAATGCCCGGCACTTGCACAGAACCAGTACAAAAAGAGGCATGATTCAGTGGCAAAAGCCCTCCACTGGAGCATGTGCAAGACACATCAGCTACCTTGCAGTAATAATAAGTGGTACGAGCACCAACCTGAGGGAGTGATAGAAAACGATCACGCAAAGATCCTCTGGGACTATGGTATCAGAACGGATAGGGTGATACATGCAAATAGACCAGACGTGACGTTGATTGACAAAATCAAGAAGAAAGTATCACTCATTGATGTCGCAATACCATGGGACACCAGAGTTGAAGAGAAAGAGAGGGAAAAAATGAATAAGTATCAAGATCTGAAAATAGAAATAAGAAGGATATGGGATATGCCAGTGGAAATCGTACCCATAATCATAGGAGCACTAGGCACGATCCCAAGATCCCTGAAAAGGAATCTAGAAAAACTAGAGGCTGAAGTAGCTCCAGGACTCATGCGAGAAGATGTGATCCTAGAAACGGCACACATAGTAAGAAAAGTGATGGACTCCTAAGGAGGCAGGATGCAACCCGGAACCCCACACTATAAATACCACCCAGTCGAATTGGAGGACTGTGATAGAGCAAAAAAAATAAAAAATGAAAAAAAATAGAAAAAATAAAGTAATAATAATAATAATAATAATAATAATAATAATAATAATAATAATAATAATAATAATAATAATAATAATAAGTACGAGCACCAACCTGAAGGAGTGATAGAAAACGATCACGCAAAGATCCTCTGGGACTATGGTATCAGAACAGATAGGGTGATACGTGCAAATAGACCAGACGTGACGTTGATTGACAAAATCAAGAAGAAAGTATCACTCATTGATGTCGCAATACCATGGGACACCAGATTGAAGTGAAAGAGAGGGAAAAAAATGGATAAGTATCAAGACCTGAAAATAGAAATAAGAAGGATATGGGATATGCCAGTGGAAATTGTACCCATAATCATAGGAACACTAGGCACGATCCCAAGATCCCTGAAAAGGAATCTAGAAAAACTAGAGGCTGAAGTAGCTCCAGGACTCATGCAGAGAGCGTGATCCTAGAAACGGCGCACATAGTAAGAAAAGTGATGGACTCCTAAGGAGGCAGAATGCAACCCGGAACCCCACACTATAAATACCACCCAGTCGAATTGGAGGACTGTGATAGAGCAAAATAATAATAATAATAATAATCATATCATAATGATAATTTAGTTTCAATCAATGATTATAATTTATTATTATCAAAAATACCACTCATTCGAACTGGATGACCGAGACAATAGTAATAATAATAATAATAATAATAATAATAATAATAATAATAATAATAATAATAATAATAATAATAATAATAATAATAATAAGCCTTCAACATTTTAAAAAGCCACATTCCATTTTACTTCAGAAACCAATTCAGACGATTTTATAAAAAAATTTAAAATATATACATTAAGCGAGAAAAAATATCCTTGGCAATAGTCACTAATGACTTTTAATTTCGGTGTAATTTGAAGATGCCTTCGAAGTGAAATTATTTTACTTCATTGAAAAGTCGAGAAAAATGAAATATGAAAATATAAAAAGAAGAAGACGTTTTTCCCAGTTGCTTATTCGAGCGAGTGGATGTTTTGCATGAGCATTTTATTTTTTGGACGTCGAGTCCTGGTTCTGTTTTAGATATTCTCGCGTTTCGAAGTTACGTTCAGAAGACGCGAATGTCAAATAGTTCATGTCTGGTGAGAATCGCCAAAGGTGCTCTTGGTGCGTTTAAGAAATTTAAAAAAAAATGTTTTGCACTATATTTTCCTCGTTGTAAGCAACGGATAACTTCGTGTATATGCACGCACATGTATGTATTGTATACATATACCATATAACCATATACATTATGTATATATAGTATATATATAATATATAGAATATATATATATATATATATATATGTATAATATTATATATATAATATATTTAAAATACATATATAAAGTACCATATATATATATATATATTAAAATATTCTTAATATATTATATTGTAGTGTTTTATTACCTTCCATATCATTTGTAAATATTTAATGTTTTATCCTTGTATATATCTATTATATCTATATATTACATTTATAAATATCTCTATATTTATATATAATTATCTATCATCTAGATTATATATATTATATAAAGCTAATTAATTATATATTATAATATCCGATATCTATAATATATAGATTAATATATAATATATATATTATAGATCATTATCTCTTACTCTATAGATATATCTATATCTATATATAGTATATATATATATTTATCTATATATATATCTCTATATCGATATTAGTATATATAGAATATAGATATATATATAGAAATTATTATTTTATACTATAGATATATATAATATATATATATATATATAAGTAGAATAATTAGTATATATATTATAGATATATATATCTATATCTAGTTATATAATTATATAATATAATAGATATCTATATATATATATATAATATAATATAGTATATATGTATATACTATATCTATAATATAATATATAATATATATATATATATATATATCTATATTATATATCATATTATATATATATATATATACTATATATATATAGATAATTATTATATACAATATAAACATATATCTACAAATGAATATGTATATACACAACTAAATATATATATATATATATATATATATATATATATATATATATAATATATATATATATATATATATATACAGAGAGAGAGAGAGAGAGAGAGACAGAGATTACCGGATTATGTGAAGAATAAAATCATATAACATCACAAAATCTTTATTTACCAATCAGCCTCCATTGCAGTGTCTAATATCTATATGAATTAACCCCCATTGCTTCAAGAAAATCATTATTTGCGAATTACCCTCCACTTGCGTGAAAAGATTTATAGAAAGTCTCTTGCTTTCCAACTCCTCGAATACCTTTCTCTCCCTTTCTCTCACTGTCTCTCACTTTCTCTCACTTTCGCTACTCTCCCCCCAAAAGAGAAGAGGGCCGAGTAACGAGTTCCTTATCAAACCAGATTTCCTTCGACATTTGGCCAAGCGATCGATTATGAGAACGGTATTATACTCATTCACGACATTGCGTAAGCATCTCTATCTCTCTCTCTCTCTCTCTCTCTCTCTCTCTGTCTCTCTCTCTGTCTCTCTCTCTCGCTTTCCTCTTCTCTTTCTCTCTCTCTCTCCTCTCTCATTTTCCTTCTTTTCATATCGAGGTCACTGACC
>NC_087206.1:3713432-3720932 GCF_015104395.2 Macrobrachium nipponense | reverse complement strand
GACCTAAGACACCAACCATCCAAGGCAATAAACGAAGAAGAATAGCAAAACCTGACGTCCCAAACAAAAAGTCAGTTATGCCAAATACAGAGGGGAAGCCGTGGTGTGATTGTCAAAGAGGGAACTAGCCTTTTGATAAGTAATGACTCCAGAGTAGTTAGATGATCTGGGTCCTTTGTATATCCAATAATAGAGAAGTGCTGTTTCAAGACCTCTATTTGCATATAGCAGCATGATTTTTAATGTTAGAAAACTCTGGTTGCTTAATTCTCTGGCCTGTACGAAAACTGAAACCCATGTGGCTGCAATATCTCACTTGCAATAGCCTACGAGTAGATCCGATGTAAAGATCGCTTGCAAATCCTTCATGAGATCTAATGTTGTATATAAATTCACATGCCCTGGATGTCCGGGCTCTTACATCGGATCTACTCGTAGGCTATTGCAAGTGAGATATTGCAGCCACATGGGTTTCAGTTTTCGTACAGGCCAGAGAATTAAGCAACCAGAGTTTTCTAACATTAAAAATCATGCTGCTATATGCAAAATAGAGGTCTTGAAACAGCACTTCTCTATTATTGGTTATACAAAGGACCCAGATCATCTAACTACTCTGGAGTCATTACTTATCAAAAGGCTAGTTCCCTCTTTGAACAATCACACCACGGCTTCCTCTCTGTATTTGGCATAACTGACTTTTTGTTTGGGACGTCAGGTTTTGCTATTCCTTCTTCGTCTTTTGCCTTGGATGGTTGGTGTCTTAGTTCTCTCTCTCTCTTTTTACAGTGTTTTAACGTATTTTTTAACTTTTAACTTCTGCTTTTCTTTTTAAACCATTAATTTTTAATTATCTTGTAATTTTGTGAATTCCTTTTTATAATGTATTTATTTTTATTGTTCACAGACTGATGATGCACCGAGAATTGTGTGCGAAACGTTTTTAATAAACTATGGCATTCTACTAATGTATCATGGTACCCCCTGAAGTATTATTATCTTCGCCGACTGGAGACTCTATATATATATATATATATATATATATATATATATATATTATATATATATAATATATATGCACATATAAAATAAGGTAAAATTGTTTGCTGACAGGTTCTTGAAAGAGAGAGAAACAAACACCCCCAGAAGTGTAAAGCCCTTAACATTCTCTCTCTCTCTCTCTCTCTCTCTCTCTCTCTCTCTCCTCTCTCTCTCTCTCTCTCTCTCTCTTTCAAAACATCAACCTCTCACCCACCTGCATCTTTTTTAAACCAATTGCAAAATGAATATTAAAACTAAAACTTCCTTTAAGTAAGAAGTTTCGACTTCGAAATCCGCCCATTAAAAACATTATCCTAATATATTCTCCTTGCGTTTTGTTGCAGTTTTTTCATTTATCAATTTATTGATTTTTTCTTGGTTTTTTCAAAAGGTGAGATGTCTTTTTTAAGTAATTTTTTTTATTTATTAATTTATTGATTTTTTTTTTCAAAAGATGACATCTCCCTTTTGATGCATTTTTTTGTTTATTAATTTATTGATTTTTTTTTTTCTTATTTTTTCAAATGATCAGATCTCTTCTTGCTGTATTTCCCTTTACCTCCTCTTACTTCTTCCTAATGAACGCTATATAATAATAATAATAATAATAATAATAATAATAATAATAATAATAATAATAATAATAATAATAATAATAATAATAATAATAATCAGCTACCTTGCAGTAATAAGTGGTACGAGCACCAACCTGAGGGAGTGATAGAGAACGATCAGGCAAAGATCCTCTAGGACTATGGTATCAGAACAGATAGGGTGATACGTGCAAATAGGCCAGACGTGACATTGATTGACAAAGTCAAGAAGAAAGTATCACTCATTGATGTCGCAATACCATGGGACACCAGATTTGAAGAGAAAGAGAGGGAAAAAATAGATAAGTATCAAGATCTGAAAATAGAAATAAGAAGGATATGGGATATACCAGTGGAAATTGTACCCATAATCATAGGAGCACTAGGCACGATCCCAAGATCCTGAATAGGAAATCTAGAAAAACTAGAGGCTGAAGTAGCTCCAGGACTCATGCAGAAGAGGTGTGATCCTAGAAACGGCGCACATAGTAAGAACAGTGATGGACTCCTAAGGAGGCAGGATGCAACCCGGAACCACACACTATAAATACCACCCAGTCGAATTGGAGGACTGTGATAGAGCCATAATAATAATAATAATAATAATAATAATAATAATAATAATAATAACATCAGCTACCTTGCAGTAATAAGTGGTACGAACACCAACCTGAGGGAGTGATAGAAAACGATCAGGCAAAGATCCTCTGGGACTATGGTATCAGAACAGATAGGGTGATACGTGCAAATAGACCAGACGTGACATTGATTGACAAAGTCAAGAAGAAAGTATCACTCATTGATGCCGCAATACCATGGGACACCAGAGTTGAAGAGAAAGAGAGGGAAAAAATGAATAAATATCAAGATCTGAAGATAGAAATAAGAAGGATATGGGATATGTCAGTGGAAATTGTACCCATAATCTTAGGAGCACTAGGCACGATCCCAAGATCCCTGAAAAGGAATCTAGAAAAACTAGAGGCTGAAGTAGGTCCAGGACTCATGCAGAAGAGTGTGATCCTAGAAACGGCGCACATAGTAAGAAAAGTGATGGACTCCTAAGGAGGTAGGATGCAACCCGGAACCCCACACTATAAATACCACCCAGTCGAATTGAAGGACTGTGATTGAGCAAAAAAAAAATAGATAAAAAAAATAATAATAATAATAATAATAATAATAATAATAATAATAATAATAATAATAATAATAATAATAATAATAATAATAATATTAATAATAATAATAAGTCCATGGATACTGGCTCAAAATCTTCAAGGCCCTACACCCATGAATAGCAGAACAACTCCAGCATTGTATCTCAGATCACAATGCACCCAAATGGAGGACCACAGGAAGAACATCCTTAGTACAAAAAGACAAGAGTAAGGTAAATATAGCCAGTAACTACAGACCTATCACCTGTCTACCAATAATGTGGAAGTTACTAACAGGTATCATCAGTGAAAGGCTATACAACTACCTAGAGGAGACAAACACCATCCCCCACCAACAGAAAGGCTGCAGAAAGAAGTGTAGGGGCACAAAAGACCAGCTCCTGATAGACAAAATGGTAATGAAGAACAGTAGGAGAAGGAAAACCAACCTAAGCATGGCATGGATAAACTATAAGAAAGCCTTCGACATGATACCACACACATGGCTAATAGAATGCCTGAAAATATATGGGGCAGAGGAAAACACCATCAGCTTCCTCAAAAATAAATGCGCAACTGGAATACATTACTTACAAGCTCTGGAATAAGATTAGCAGAGGTTAACATCAGGAGAGGGATCTTCCAGGGCGACTCACTGTCCCCACTACTCTTCGTAGTAGCCATGATTCCCATGACAAAAGTACTACAGAAGATGGATGCCGGGTACCAACTCAAGAAAAGAGGCAATAGAATCAACCATCTAATGTTCATGGACGATATCAAGCTGTATGGTAAGAGCATCAAAGAAATAGATACCCTAATCCAGACTGTAAGGATTGTATCTGGGGACATCAGGATGGAGTTTGGAATAGAAAAATGCGCCTTAGTCAACAAACAAAAAGGCAAAGTAACGAGAACTGAGGGGATAAAGCTACCAGATGGGAGCAACATCAAACACATAGATGAGACTGGATACAAATACCTGGGAATAATGGAAGGAGGGGATATAAAACACCAAGAGATGAAGGACACGATCCGGAAAGAATATATGCAGAGACTCAAGGCAATGCTCAAGTCAAAACTCAACGCCAGAAATATGATAAAAGCTATAAACACATGGGCAGTGCCAGTAATCAGATACAGCGCAGGAATAGTCGAATGGACGAAGGCAGAACTCTGCAGCATAGATCAGAGAACCAGGAAACATATGACAATACACAAAGCACTACACCCAAGAGCAAATACGGACAGAATAAACATAACACGAAAGGAAGGAGGGAGAGGACTACTAAGCATAGAGGACTGCGTCAACGTCAACATCGAGAACAGAGCACTGGGGCAATATATGAAGGCCAGTGAAGACAAGTGGCTAAAGAGTGCATGGGAAGAAGGACTAATAAAAGTAGACGACAACCCAGATATATACAGAGACAGGACAATGACAAACAGAACAGAGGACTGGCACAACAAACCAATGCACGGACAATACATGCGACAGACTAAAGAACTAGCCAGCGATGACACATGGCAATGGCTACAGAGGGGAGATCTAAAGAAGGAAACTGAAGGAATGATAACAGCGGCACAAGATCAGGCCCTAAGAACCAGATATGTTCAAAGAACGATAGACGGAAATAACATCTCTCCCATATGTAGGAAGTGCAATACGAAAAATGAAACCATAAACCACATAGCAAGCGAATGCCCGGCACTTGCACGGAACCAGTACATAAAGAGGCATGATTCAGTGGCAAAAGCCCTCCACTGGAGCCTGTGGAAGAAACACCAGCTACCTTGTAGTAATAAGTGGTACGAGCACCAACCTGAGGGAGTGATAGAAAACGATCACGCAAAGATCCTCTGGGACTATGGTATCAGAACAGATAGGGTGATACGTGCAAATAGGCCAGACGTGACATTGATTGACAAAGTCAAGAAGAAAGTATCACTCATCGATGTCGCAGTACCATGGGACACCAGAGTTGAAGAGAAAGAGAGGGAAAAAATGGATAAGTATCAAGATCTGAAAATAGAAATAAGAAGGATATGGGATATGCCAGTGGAAAATGTACCCATAATCATAGGAGCACTAGGCACGATCCCAAGATCCCTGAAAAGGAATCTAGAAAAACTAGAGGCTGAAGTAGGTCCAGGACTCATGCAGAAGAGTGTGATCCTAGAAACGGCGCACATAGTAAGAAAAGTAATGGACTCCTTAGGAGGCAGGATGCAACCCGGAACCCCACACTATAAATACCACCCAGTCGAATTAGAGGACTGTGATAGAGCAAAAATTAAAATAATAATAATAATCATAATAATAATAATAATAATAATAATAATAATGATAATAATAATGATAATAATAATAAAATAATAATAATAATAATAATAATAATAATAATAATAATAATAATAATAATAATAATAATAATAAATAACCTCTATGGTGGGCATTTTTCATATGAATAGGGGGTCATCACCTGAATAATAATAATAATAATAATAATAATAATAATAATAATAATAATAATAATAATAATAATAATAATAATAATTCTCGTTTGGTCTCCCAAGTTCGAACGCATCACACATTACGACTTTGATCGAATGCAAAGCCACTATTTTTTACGATCCGCTGAGTTTTAATTCAGCATCAAATGAACTCCGGAGCGAATTAATATATATTGATGTATATGACTCCATCATGAATACAGTTTGATGGATTTAAATCATTGTCCCATCACAAATCAAATCAGATCAGCGGGCGAAAATGGGTCAAATGTGGTGTTACCCTAAAAGCGCATGCGTCGCGGGTTGAGATAAAATGATTTTGTTGAATATTAGTGAAATATATTTTAATGTTTCCTGCAACTGCAGTGCAGGTTTTCAGTGGAAAATGTAGTATCATTGTTTTCTTGAATGAAACATACTGACGTAAGCTTACGAATAAGGAAGATCAATTTCTCAATGAAAGATATAAAGATATTACCTTAATACAACTCTTGCATTTTGATAATTGGCTGACATTTTTTTTATCTTTTTTATTTGTTTATCGATCTGTTTATTTTATTTTTTCTATAAGTGATCTCTTCTTTCTATATTTCCTCTTACCTTCTGTTACTTCTTTCTAATAACCACCATCATATTCTTTGGAAGCTCGAAATTGAATTCAGTGGTCCCTTTGGTGGGCTTGATCCATATGAATAGTTTAATTAGCTGTATAATAATAATAATAATAATAATAATAATAATAATAATAATAATAATAATAATATGTGTGGCGCCGTGGCAGAGTGGGTTAGGTCGTCAATGGACTGGTTAAGCAACATTGGGGCTGGTAAGTCGTTGGATGGGTGACCGCTCTCCTCGGCGTTGATTCCTTGAGAAAGGATCTTTTCCATAATTTTCTCAGTCTGCTCAGCTGTATATGAGTACCTATTTCTGATGGGGTAGGGTCCAGCTATGGGTTAAATAGCAAAACTCAGCAATGATGGAAAGAGATGAAGGAATAAACAACAACGACGTAAATGGAACCTCTGGCAACAGAGGAGCTTCGTCCGGCAGCCAGGTATTCAGCCCAATTGAAGGGGAAGACGGTCAGGTACTTTGAGGTCGTCATCAAGCAACTGACCACCACAATGACAGTAACCAACAGCCAGAGACTGGAGCTACAGAAGCAAACCAGAGGAAGAAATGGACAAGAGAAGAAAATAATAATAATAAATATAATAATAATAATAATAATAATAATAATAATAATAATAATAATAATAATAATAATAATAATCTTTGGAAGCTTGCATTTGAATTCAGTAGTCCCTTTTAGTGGGCTTGTCATATGAATAGGATAATAATAATAATAATAATAATAATAATAATAATAATAATAATAATAATAATAATAATAATGTGGAAGTTACTAACAGGTATCATCAGTGAAAGGCTATACAACTACCTAGAGGAGACAAACACCATCCCCCACCACAGAAAGGCTGCAGAAGGAAAGTGTAGGGGCACAAAAGACCAGCTTCCTGATAGACAAAATGGTAATGAAGAACAGTAGGAGAAGGAAAACCAACCTAAGCATGGCATGGATAAACTATAAGAAAGCCTTCGACATGATACCACACACATGGCTAATAGAATGCCTGAAAATATATGGGGCAGAGGAAAACACCATCAGCTTCCTCAAAAATACAATGCACAACTGGAATACAGTACTTACAAGCTCTGGAATAAGACTAGCAGAGGTTAATATCAGGAGAGGGATCTTCCAGGGCGACTCACTGTCCCCACTACTCTTCGTAGTAGCCATGATTCCCATGACAAAAGTACTACAGAAGATGGATGCCGGGTACCAACTCAAAAAAGAGGCAACAGAATCAACCATCTGATGTTCATGGACGACATCAAGCTGTATGGTAAGAGCATCAAGGAAATAGATACCCTAATCCAGACTGTAAGGATTGTATCTGGGGACATCAGGATGGAGTTTGGAATAGAAAAAATGCGGAAGGAGGGGATATAAAACACCAAGAGATGAAGGACACGATCAGGAAAGAATATATGCAGAGACGAAAGGCGATACTCAAGTCAAAACTCAAAGCCGGAAATATGATTAAAGCCATAAACACATGGGCAGTGCCAGTAATCAGATACAGCGCAGGAATAGTGGAATGGACGAAGGCAGAACTCTGCAGCATAGA
>NC_087206.1:3698432-3708432 GCF_015104395.2 Macrobrachium nipponense | reverse complement strand
AAGTGTTTCATAATTTTATTCATTACCCTTTCATACACTTTCATAATATGTGATGTTAGACTCACAGGCCTATAATTACTGTACTTTAGTATTGATCCACTTTTGAAAGTAGGGGTAATATATGCTAATTTATGCTCAGCATAAATCTTGCCTGTATCTACAATTTGCCTTAATAATATTGCAAGTGGCTTTACGATAGAATGAACTACTTTCTTTAATAAAATAGCAGTGACACCATCAGGCCCAGCTGCTGATCCGTTTTTTTATTTCATTAATAGCCTGCACAATATCGGTTTCATTAATATCTATGTCTGATAAATATTCACTATTTTCATCCCTTATTTCTGTATCATTATCTTCATTATCAATTCTAGGGGTAATTTCTCTCATATCTTTCTGCCAATATGTTGCATATTTCCTTTTTTAAATTCGTTAATCTCCCTTCAATTCTTAGAGGGCCTATTTCTATTCTTCTTTTATTCATCTTTTTGCATATGAGTACATTAGTTAGGGGTTTTGCTTGTTATTTACTAGGGTTTTTTCTTCCAAGTCCCATTTTTCCTTTCTTTTGATTGTATAATCTTTTGATCTGCATTTTCTATCTTACTTTTTAGTTCCATCATTTTCCATGTATTTTTTTCTTTTGCAAGACCTTTTTTCCACTTTCTTATTTTCTGGAACAAGATCCTTATGTCTCTTGGTATTTACTTTTCTTCTTCAGTATATATTTATCCACTATTTTCTCTAATATTTTATATGATATATCCGTATTTACCTGTATATCATCACTTCTGGATATATTATCCCAATTTTTGTTTAATTCTTCATTTATTTCTGACCAATTTATATTTTTGCTGTGGAAATTGTATTTTTCATTCCCTTCCCACTTTTTCATCTCTTGCTTATCTCTGTTTTCACTTGCTTTGGAATAGACTGTTAATTCTATGACATTATCGTCTGAAATACTTGCATTATAAACTATTATTTCTTTAACATAATTCACGTCGATCACAAATACTAGGTCTAAAGTATTAAATTTTTCCTTTCTTGTTGGCAGGTGATTTATTTGTTGAATATTGTATTCTAGTAGCATATCTAATAGCTTTTCGAATTGCCTCTTATCTTCTGCACTACTATTAATCTCTTTTTTTATAAGTATCAATACAACCGCAATCTCCTATTCGTTCTTTCCAATCTACGAAAGGAAAGTTAAAGTCTCCGGATAGGAGAATAGTGCAGTCTTTGTGATTTCTTCATATATCATCCAATTTTTCTATTATTGTGTCTTTAGTATTATGGGTCTATATATTACAATATTCATTAATTTTTCAGATTCAAATTCTACCGCTATTAATTCACATTCTGAATTACTATATTTCTCATATATTTTTCCTTGTTTTTTGTCTCTCCCCAATATCGCGGTTCCCCCTTGATTTCTATTTTTTCTATTTGATCTATAAGTTTGGAATCCTTTTATCTGATCATCATTACCAGTCTCTTGGGAATACCAGATTTCACATATATTCATTATATATATTTTTTTCAGTTTGGGTTAGTTCTTCTAAGAACCCTATTTTTCTTTTTGAGTTACTCGTAACTGAAACTTGCGCATTATCCCTATCATTTAAAATGGGTAATAACAAGGATTTTCCCATGTCTCTCTCCTGTTCTGGTATGTTGTTCTTTTCTACATCTCCAGAAATTCTGACATTAAAAAATCCAACTTTTCCAATATATTTGATCTTCCTTCATCGTAACTATTCATTTTGTGTATGAATCTGCAATTGTCTCCGTATCTGCACCATCCCCTGGCATCATATAGACTGTATCTTGGAGCTGATGCTTGCATTCTCGATGTTGACATTCCATAGCGCGGTGATGGCCTGAGTTTTTCCTTCACCTTATGCTCTTTGTTCCTTTCTTTATTTTTTTTTTTTGGGGGGGGGATATTATTATGTAAATGATTTTGATTCATGGCTACAGAGAGAGAGAGAGAGAGAGAGAGAGAGAGAGAGAGAGAGAGAGAGAGAAATTACCTGAAAAGAATGAAAGAGAAAGAGTAGAGTGAAATTAGGAGAGAGGAGGAGTTAGTGAGAGAGAGATAAATTACCGGTAAAGAATGAGAGAGAGGAGAGAGAGAGAGAGAGAGAATAGAGAGAGAGAGAGAGAGAGAGAGAGAGAGATTATTGTCTGTGAAGTATTAGACCACTTTACCCTCGTCATCAAACTGAAAAAAATTTTTGACAAAATAAAAAGTGAGAATGAAGAATTACCCATTTGATCAAATCAAAGCTATGCGGAAAATATTTCTTAGTTTATCGATGGAAAAAAAACATTAATAAGATAAGTTACTTTTTTTTAATAGAAATAATTTATGAGGTTATCAATTAGACAGAAGAAATAGATATTCAAGGATTCTGGAGAGATGGTACAAAATAGAACTGAATATTTCCTCGCATCAAGTTACTTTATTATTTCTTAATATAAATAACTTAGGAGGTAAACAATTAGACAGAAGAAATAGATTTTCAAGGATTCTGGAGAGATAGTACCAAATAAAACTGAATATTTCTTCGCTTCCAGATCTCTACAGAATTATTTTCAACAAACACCTTTCTAGTGCCATGAAGCATTTCATTGACAAACGCACTTTCCCCCTCTGGAATTCATTTCACTCACTCTGCATTTTACATTTAACGAAAATTAAATAATTTCCAAGAACTACATAGAAAACAGAGCGAGAAAAATAGATTATTATTCAGCCATAACTCTCCAATTATTTTGATCATTTTTCGGACCGTATCTAGGACACGGGATTAAAATTATTCTTACCCGGAGGCTATATGCCTGCGTTTTCCATCTCTTTAGGTGAAGGGAGAGAATTTTTCGAGGACTGAGAGAGAGAAAGAGAGAGAGAGAGAGAGAGAGAGAGACGAGAGAGAGGGACGAGACAAGCAGGCATAGCTCGAGACGGACAGACAGGCAGAAGAGAGAGATAGACAGAAAGATAAAGAGAGATAGAGAGAGAGTAAGAAAGGGAGAGAGACAAGAATGCATAGATCAAGAAAGAGAGAGAGAGAGAGAGAGAGAAAGAGACGAGACAAGCAGGCACGGCTCAAGACAAGCAAACAGACAGAAGAAAGAGAGACACAGACAGACAGACAGAAGAGAGAGAGATAGATAGAAAGATAAAGAGAGAAAGACAAAGCGAGAAAGACACAGACATAGATCGAGAGAAAGAGAGAGAGAGAGAGAGAGAGAGAAGCAGATATATAGCTCGAGACAGAAAAAGAGAGAGAGAAGAGAGAGAGAGAGAGAGAGAGAGCAAAATACATCGTCCCGAAGGGGTATTATTTTCAACCGACCTCCTCCCCCTACCCCCGACCAAGAAATCTACAAATTCCCCTGACATCCCCTCCTCCTAATTTATTCCCCTTCCTCTACGTGCAGGAAACATTCTTTCCTTTAAACTCCTTCCTCCCTACTCTCTCTCTCTCTCTCTCTCTCTCTCTCTCTCTCTCTCTCTCTCTGACTCTCAGGTATGTATTCCATTTTCCAAGGTGAAATATTTTTTTGTATTAAGATCTCTTGGTAAATTCGAGTAAGAATTTATATATTTATATTATATATATATATTATAATATATATATATATATATATATACATATAATTATTTATTATTATTATTATTATTATTAATTACGAACAACTATGAAAGTACTACTTTAATGTAATTTTATGAAGCAGAGTTATAAAGACAGAGAGAGAGAGAGAGAGAGAGAGAGAGAGAGAGAGAGAGAGAGAGAGAGAGAGTAGAATGTTTGTGTAATGAGCATAATTTCAAATTTACAATATATATATAATATATATATATATATATATATATATATATATATAAATATATATATATATGCATATACACATACATATATATATATATATATCATATATATACATTATGGTATATATACGTAAATGTATATATACATATATATAAAGCACTGCCTTCAAACCTTTAGTGTCCAGTTTTGCAAAAATTAGAAATATAAAGAAATACTAATTTCTGATAAAATTCCAAGTAAATTTACATTTCAATTAATTTCGTCAACGCTCTTTTTCCATTCGTCATACGACCGACAACATGAAGGCATCATTCATACAGCAACTCCCATAGTTTGTATGCATAGCTTCATTTGCATAGCTTCATTTGCATATTCACAACTAGCTGAGCCCATCTACTCCATTTCCTCTTCTCTGGATTCCGAGTTCGTATGCCATGTGTTTATTTAATCGTAATAAGCATATGCCGGCCCTTTTCTTTAACGAGTAGAATAATACCCTCATTCCCCCATGTCAATTTTAGAGCAGTTTGTTGCTCGTGTTAACACTGATAATGTGTCTGTTATATGGTTCATAATTTTTGCTCACTGATTTTAACAGACTTCTGATCAAAGAGTGTAATGTGACTATTATAAGGTTCGTAATATTCACTCATTGAATTTAACAGACTTCTGATCAAAGAAGCCAAGTTAGAGCACGTAGACTATATGATCAGTTGATCTCAGGTAGCTAGATAAAGAGAGAGAGAGAGAGAGAGAGAGAGAGAGAGAGAGAGATTTATCCTTAGGCTTGTTTGTGAAAGCCAGATTTACTATATACAGCTGGATGCAGAATAAGTGTACAATGATAATTACGTCTAGGTTTCCGAGTGACCTATTTTTTATTTTCACGCAAAACAGGGTGGACCATCAATACATATTCCGAATTCTCATGAGGATTATTTAGTAAATATATTGAATTTATCGAAAATTGGGTTGAAAGACTCCACACGATTAAAGTGCGACCCACAGACGAACTGAAAATAGCGGGAGAGAAAAGGAAATGACAGAACTGTAAACTTATGTGTGTGCAATGGTCGTTTCACCCTCTCTAAATGTTTTCCCCTTCTTGTTTGTATTCCCCTTGTTTGGCTGTTCCCGTTCTCCACCTTTTCCTCACATCACGGGACTTTGTTTCGTGTGGAGTTGGCACCCCCTACCCCCTACCCCTCTTCCTAACCTTCCCTCCCGCCCTCTTTCGGGAAAATATATAACTTTGGGGGGAAGCCTTGATATTCATGACAACGTTTACCTCAGGTCATGTTTGCGTTGGTTTTCCGTTGCTGAATTGAGTTGCCAGTTTTCTTCTTCTTTTTTTTATATAGTGGACTTTTGGGGGGAAATGTTGTTGACGAAATTTTTGGTGTATTAGTCGAAAGTAAATGTTTAATCCATGAAAAAAAGAGACTTCATGTTATTGAATACTTTACATATTAATACAGCATCGGTAGTTTTTATATAAACTTTGCTCTTACTGATATTAACACTGACTAAACCTAGGCCTATGGCTACCTCCAACCACTGTGGAAACCTTAAAACATATTACTGATATTAACAGGGATTAGACTTAGGCCTATGGCTACTTCCAGAACATCTTACTGATATCAACAGTAATTAGGCCTAGGCCTATGGCTACTTGCAGCCATCGTGTAAACCTTAAAACCATCTTAATGATATTAACAATGATTAGACTTAGGCCTAAGGTTACCTCCAGCCAATGGAGAAACCTTAAAACAACAGTTATATTAGGATATAATTTCTCGTACCAGCCAAGAGAGAAAAATATGTGTCTGGAACCTAAATCTGGAAGCATTGGGAATCTCTTTCCCAAATAAATCTTCACCTATATCCGTTCGGCTTCCTCTTCTCTTTACTTCTCTCTTTTTCTCTTTATCGAGCCATTTATCTCGTCTTCTTTTTCCTTCCCATCAAGGGGAATAATTTATGTGGTTCCATTTCCATCTGTGAACCATGAGAGAGAGATTGATAAGTTCAAAAGATCTTTGGGTGTTATTTCTTAAGATGTAGGGTGTTTGGTATGAACTCTCGTCCATCGTCTCTCTCCTCTTCCATCTCTCCTCGGTCTCTCCTCTCATCCGCCATCTCTCTCTCTCTTCCACCTTCGCATTAACCTTGAATTTCCACTTTTTCTATCTTTCCTTTTCTTAGTCTAATCAATCATACTCTCACTTCTCTCTCTCTCTCTTCTCTCCTCGTCCTATCTCTCTCCTCCTCTCGTCTCATCTCTCTCATTACCTTGAACTTGACTCCAACTTTTCTATTTCTTTTCTCGTCTATCAGCATCATACCTCCTACTATCTCTCTCTCTCTCTCTCCCCCCCCCCCCCTCCTCCACCTTCTCCTCCTCTTCCTCTTCTTCTTCTCTTTTTCCTCCTCCTCCTCTTCCTCCTCTTCTTCTTCTTCTTCCTCTTCTTCTTCACTTCTGGGAAACGAGAAAAAAGAAAAACCAACTGAATGTTTGATGGAGAGGCGTCTTTGGCAGCCTCAGATTCTCCACCAACCAAAGCTATTGTTTGCTCGCGTACTTTCTCTTCTCGTTATTGCTTTTGTTTGCGCTTTTGTTTACGTTCTCACGTCTTTTGTTCAGGAGGAAAGTGTCAGGTTTGATGGAGGTTTTTGGTCCGGAGTTTGCGATGCCCCAATGGGCGAAGGGGGGTTTATTTCGTATTTTGTTTATGTTTTGTTTACGAGGAAATTTTTGCTGGATTTTATTCATATAATATTCCCTGTTTCAACTATACATACACTGAGAGTCATAATCATTAAGAACAAGTGCTTTCATTTACAAAAACATAAGTGAATATAGTATATATACATACATACATGCATATATTTATACATATTTCGACGCTGCCTCGACAAAGGAATCACACACTATTCTTTTTTTTGGGGGGGAATGCTGGAATGTTGGAATACCACCTTTAAAACGAAATATTTTCCAGCCCGGACATTGACTTGTGGGGGGAGTGAGATAAAGTGACAGGCCGGAGAAATGCTGAGAGAGAGAGAGAGAGAGAGAGAGAGAGAGAGAGAGAGAGAGAGAGAGTTCTCTCAAATTTTTCATTCTCTCTGCACTCCAGATATTTTTAGAATGTTTATATACCTCTGGTTCTACTGGTATCTCAACAAGAAATATATTTCAAAACAGACCTCTGAACATTGGATAAAATTTCAAAATACACCTCTGGATTAGACCAGGAAATATTTCAAAATTTAGACCTATGGATTAGATAGATAAAATTTTCAAAATAAGACTCCCTAGGATTGCAATAGAATTCAAAATAGACCTTTCTAGAATTAGATAAAATGTTTCAAAACAGAACCTCCTTTGGATTAGAATTAGATATATTTCAAAACAAACCAGACCTTCTTGGATTAAGATAGAAATAAAATTTCCAAAATAAACCAACCTTTGATTAGATAGATATTTCCCAAAATAGACCTCCTTGGATTAGGATAGAAAATAGACCTCTGGATTAGATAGATATTTCAAAATAGACCTCTAGATTGCATAGATATTTCAAAATAGACCTCTGGAGAGTAGATTTATGTTTTAAACTAGAAAAAAGCCTTTCGGAAAATAGATAGATAAAATTTCAAAATAAACTGTGACTTTAGATAGACCATTTTCAAAATAAGACCTCGGATTTAGGATAGATATTTCAAAATAGACCTCTGGATCGGAGAGATATTTCAAAATAGACCTGTTGATTAGAAAGATATCTTAAAATAGATATCTACAAATAGACTTCTGTATTGGATATTTCAAAATACCTGTTTATTTCATATATACCTGGGGTTGATCAAATAACCTTGGCATCTTGCCATAGAGATGTATTTGTCAACAAGTTGGTATTGAATCGTACCTTATATTTTACATTCATTTCCAAACGTCTCGTCAGCTGTCACTGAAGTGGAAAAGTGTTTTGATCGCACGAATTATATATATCCTTCCAGGCTTCTTCCTGGAAGGACTTAACTTGCATGAATTTCCAAGAAATATATACTTGAAGATTAGTTGGGGATCTATTTCAGAATATTCAGCAGCCAAAACTGAAAAACAGGAAGGTTTCAGACCATTTCTTGACAAATTGCAGGGGGGAGAGAGAGAGAGAGAGAGAGAGAGAGAAGCGAGAGAGAGAGAGAGAAAAAACTACTCCTACCACACAGATGTTTTCATATGATACCGTAACTAAAATAAATTGCTTGAGAGAGAGAGAGAGAGAGAGAGAGAGAGAGAGAGAGAGAGAGAGAGAGAGAGAGAGAAAGTGTTATTATAGTAGAGCAGACATAAAACTCTTACAAATACACACACAAAGAATAGTACCAATATCATTCATATCATATGTACAGTATAAAATATACATATATATATATATATATATATATATATATATATATATATATATATACTACCATTCACATTTGAACGCAAACAGACTCAAAAAATTCAGTTTTATTCACATACTATATTCCTTGCAATGCATTCTGTATATTTAATATTCAGTATAGTAACATAGTATAGTAATATACTACATCACTATAAACCTTCCTCATTCATGTGGTATACAGGATACTGGGAAATTTTTTACATATGAATACAAAGCCGTGACTATAACTTAGATCGATTGAATTTGAATTATGGAATGTATGCTGTCAGGACCAAGCAACTACCTGGGCCACTTCCCGAATTGCAAGCCGAAATGCAGAGCGCGCTAGAGCTCTGAAAAAAATAAACAAAAAAAAAAAAATTGATGATATTGCGGAGCGCTGGAAATTCGGAATTCATATTCTATAAAACCACCAAGTGTCATTCACGCTGGTAGGTGTTCTTCTGATCTCTCTCTCTCTCTCTCTCTCTCTCTCTCTCTCTCTCACACACACACACACACACACATTCTTTTCAGATAATTTCTCTCTCTCTCTCTCTCTCTCTCTCTCTCTCTCTCTCTCTCTCTCTCATTATTTCAGATAATTTGTTACATAATCTCTCTCCTCTCTCTCTCGAGTAGTGTCATTTGCTTGGTGAGACGTACCCATGGCACAGTCTTGATTAATCAACAGATATCACGCGTTTAACATGCTCTAGAAATCGAAAAAATATCTAGAAGTGTTCGTGCAACTGTCGGTGGTAAGATTAATGTGAAAATAGTAGAGGAAAATAAAGCTTCTACTAAGTTAGTTTATCAAGTAAAATATTGTAAATCAGATCAAGATGGCAGTAAGTTCCAACTGTGGAAAAAAATGGCGAAATCTTGCGTTTCTAGCAGATTCGCAATATGATGAGGTAGCAGGAAGGGAGCTGGCATTTCTCATCTATGATATCAATAACAGCCCTAATCAAAAAGATACAAAAGGCATTCATAGACATATTAGAAGGATATGATCCTTCAAAAACTGGCACAAATCATCAGAAAACATCTTGAAAATAATTGGAAGATGTCCAAATAAAATCCAAGTGGTCAAGAGACTTATAAAGAAAATTTACATCAATCACCATTCCGACAAAGAAATGAATACGGTGAACATTGTGAATATACTAATTGATGCAGTAGAAAAAGAATCCCCCAAAATGCAGCAAACTGTGTAAGGTGTGGTATAGCATAAGTTTAATCCACACCTGATCAGAAAATGTTCTGCATGCAACATTCCGAACCGCATCCTCAATGTGCTGAAGTAATGCAAAATAAGAAAAATCCGAGTAAGGATAACCAGAATATTTTGCTCAACATGGTCATCATGGATAGACAAATGTTATTAAATCAGACTTAATGTACAAATAGTTGAGGATGAAGAAGAAGAGGAAGAAGGAAGAAGAAGAGAGGAAAATGGAAGAGAAGAAAAACAAAAACTGAAATGACAGAAAAAATAAAGGAAAACAAAGAAAAGTAAGACAGGAGTATGGATGTAGAGATACTCATTGATACTACATATGAGGCAATCAAGCAGCATACATACGAAGAAATAAATTACGACATGACAACACAAAATAAAATCCTGAAAAGGCTCTACCCAGATCTGCAACACTGATGGGAAACAGAAAAAAATTAAAAAAAAGACAAGAAAGACCAAAGTCTGCTCCCTTTTGAAAAGAGGGAATT
>NC_087206.1:3677926-3692926 GCF_015104395.2 Macrobrachium nipponense | reverse complement strand
TAATACTTTCTAATTTCACTTTTCCACTGGCTAAGAGCGCGTAACCATATCACCTTCGGGCAACCTGAAGTGACAGTACTAATGCATTCGCTGTGTGCCCTAAAATATCTCCATACTTACCGCAATAATCTAATAAATAAGGGCAGGTCGGTTTACAGTAAGCGACCGTAGAGTATATACCGTAATTGTTCCCAAAGGCACAAAATGAACCCACAATTTCGTGGAGTTCGAGAGAGGTAAAATCTTCAGCCTTCGACTTAAAATTCCAAAGTGATGTTAATCCCTCTCCTCTCCCCACCCCCTTCTCTCTCTATCTCTCTATCCATACCCGGTAAACGTTAAGACCATCTTGCTTGGTGAGACGTACCCGCGTGAAGTCAGATTAATCAACAGATATCACAAGTTTAACATACGACTAGAATTTGAGAAATATCTAGAAGTGTTCGTGAACTATCGGTGATAAGATTAGTGTGAAAATAGTAGGATAAAGCGTCTTCTAAGTTTAGTTTATCAAGTGTAATACTGTAAAATCAGAACAAGATGGCAGTAAGTTCCAACTGCGGGAAAGAGATGGCGTAATTTAGCGTGTTTAGCAGATTCGCAATACGATGAGGTAGCAGGAAGGGAACTGGCATTTCTCATCTATGAAATCAGCAACAGTTCTAAACCAAAAAAGAGATACAAAAGCAATTCATAGATATATTAGAAGGATATAATCCTTCAAACTGGAACAAATCTAATGAAAACATCTTGAAAATAATTGAAGAAGTTCCAAATAAAATCCAAGTGGTCAAGAGACTCATAAAGAAAATATACATAAACCAACATATTCCGACAAAGAAAATGAATAAGGTGAATCTTGTGAATATCCTAATTGATGCATTAGGAAAAAGAATGCCAAAAGCATGCAAACTGTGTAAGGTTTGGTATAGCATAGTCAATCCACAAAACCTTATCAAAAAGAAAATGTGCTGCATGCAACATTCCGACCCATCCACAGTGTGCTGAGGTAATACAAGATTTGAGAAAAGATACAAGAATTTTTTTTGTTCAACATGTCTATCATGGATAGACAATGTTATTAAATCAAGATTGAATGTACAAATAGTTGAGGATGAAGAAGAGGAAAGAAGGAAGAAGAAGAAGAAGAAGAGGAAAACGGAAGAGAAGTAAACAAAAATGAAATGGACAGAAAAACAAAAATAAGGAAAAACAAAAGAAAACAAGATAAAGTATGGATGCAGAGATACTCATTGATACTACATATGAGGCAATAAAGCAGCATACCTACGAAGAAATAAATTACGATATGACAACAGAAAAGCAATCCCGAAGAGGCTCTACCCAGATCTACCACAATGACGGGAAAGAGGAAAAAATAGACAAGAAAGACAAATCTGCAACCTTTTGAAAAGAGGGAATTGCAGATTTGGAGAAAGATGTACTACAAACCATCCTAAGGTATGTCACAACTATGAAATATATGGTAAATGTGCATACCTAGATGGATATGGGGATGATTGCAGAGATCTGCATCCAAAAATATGCAAAAACCTAAAAGAAGGAAAAGGATGTAAGTTCGACAAAAAATGCAAATATATGCACCCTGTAGCCATGAATCATAATCAAATAAATAACCAACCAAGTAATAAAATCCAAAATAAGAAAGAAACAATAAAGAGAGAAATCAAGAATATCAGGTAAAAGAGAAAAGCAAACCATCCAATGAGATACTGCAGAGGTGTCAGAAAAAACTTAAAAAATTCAAAGCATCAGCTCCGAAATTATACTCAAGAGATAATAACTGTATTTATTATGCAAGAGGATATTGCAGAAACGGAGAAAATTGTAGATTCAGACACAAAATGAATAATTATGATGAAGGAAGATCAAATATTATGGAAAAGTTGGATTTTTTAATGTCGAATTTCTGGAAATGAAAAAAAGAACAACATAACCCAGAACAGGAAAAGAGACATCGGGAAAAATCCTTATTACTACCAGTATTAAATGAAGGAGAAAACACGCAAACCATCATAGTGATGAATGCGCAGGGTTTAGTTACGAGTAACTCAAAAAGAAAATAGAGTACGTTAATAAGAACTAACCCCAAAATGAAAAGAAAATAGATATAATGAATATAAGTGAAACCTGGTATTCCCAAGAGACTGGGAATGATGATCAAATAAAGGGTTCCAAACTTATAGATCAGATAGAAAAAATAGGAATCAAGGGGAACCGCAATATATGGGAAAGACAAAAAACAAGGAAAAATATATGAGAAATATAGTAACTCAGAATGTGAACTAATAGCGGTAGAATTTGAATCTGAAAATTAATGAACATAGTAATATATAAACCTCCTAATACTAAAGAGTTTGACTTAATAATTGAAAAAATTGGATGATATATGTAGAAATCACAAGGACTGGACTATTCTCCTATCTGGTGACTCAACTTTCCTTTCGTAGAATGGAAAGAACGAATAGGAGATTGTGGATGTACTTATACATATAAAAAAGAGAGTAATAGTAGTGCAGAAGATAAGAGGCAATTTGAAAAGCTATTAGATATGCTACTAGAATACAAACATTCAACAAATAAATCACCTGCCAACAAGAAAGGAAAATACTTTAGACCTAGTATTTGTGAACGAGGTGAATTATGTTAAAGAAATAATAGTTTATAATGCGAATATTTCAGACCATAATGTCATAGAATTAACAGTTCATTCCAAAGCAAGTGAAAACAGAGATAAGCAAGAAATGAAAAGTGGGAAGGATATGGAAAATACAACTTCTCAGTAAAAATATAAAATGGTCAGAAATAAATGAAGAATTAAACAAAGATTGGGATAACATTTTCGTAAGCGATGACATAAGAGTAAATACGGAGATATTATATAAAATATTAGAGAAAATAGTGGATAAATATACCGAAGAAGAAAAGTAAACATCATTCATGCATACCAAGAGACAGAAGGATCTTGTTCCAGAAAATCAGAAAGTGGAAAAAAAGGTCTTGCAAAAGAAAAAAATGCATGGAAAGTTATAGAACTAAAAAGTAAGATAGAAAATGCTAGAACAAAAGATTTAATACAATCAAAAGAAAATGAAAAACGGGACTTGGAAGAAAAAACCCTATTAAATATCAGCAAAAACCCCAAACTATTATACTCATATGCGAAGAAGATGAATAAAAGAAGAATAGAAATAGGCCCTCTGTGAATTGAAGGGAGATTAACGAATGAAAAAAAGGAAATTTGCAACATACTGGCAGAACGATATAAGAGAGAATTCACCCCTAGAATAGATAATGAAGATAATGATATAGAAGTAAGGGACGAAAATAGTGAATATTTAGCTGACATAGAAATTAATGAAGCTGATATTGTGCAGGCAATTAATGAAATTAAAAATGGAGCTGCTGCAGGGCTGATGGAATTCCTGCTATTTTGTTAAAGAAAGTAGTTCATTCTATCGCAAAGCCACTTGAAATATTATTAAGACAAAGTGTAGATACAGGCAAGATTTATGATGAGCACAAATTAGCATATATCACCCCTACTTTCAAAAGTGGATCAAGACTTGAGGCAAGTAATTATAGGCCTGTGATTCTAACATCACATATTATGAAAGTGTATGAAAGGGTAATGAAGAAAAATATTATGAAACATTTAATAAAAAAATAATTTGTTTAATACAGGACAACCACGGTTTCGTACCCGGAAAAAGTACACAAACCCAACTGTTAGTCCACCGTGAGAACATATTCAAAAATATGAAAAGCGGAAATGAAACAGATGTGGTATATCTAGACTTTGCAAAAGCTTTTGACAAAGTAGACCATAATATATTAGCAAGAAAATTAGAAAACACAATATCGTGGATAAAGTAGGAAGATGGTTAAAAGAATTTTTACACAACAGAAAACAGATAGTTATTGCAAACGATGAGAAATCGGATGAAACCAAGGTAATATCCGGTGTGCCACAAGGTACGGTGTTAGCTGCAATACTGTTTGTTATTATGATTGAAGACATAGACAATAATGTGAAGGATTCGGTAGTGAGTAGTTTCGCAGATGACACAAGAATAAGTAGAGAAATTACTTATGATGAAGATAGGAAACGCTCTACAAAGAGACCTTAACAAAATATATGAGTTGGGCAGAGGAAAATAGGGATGGTATTTAACTCTGATAAATTTGAATCAATAAATTATGGAGACAGAGAAGGAAAGCTATATGCATATAGGGACCTAATAATGAGACCATCACAAATAAGGAAGCAGTTAAAGACCTTGGTGTGATGATGATAGGAACATGTTATGCAATGATCAAATAGCAACTCTGTTGGCAAAATGTAAAGCAAAAATGGGAATGTTGTTACGGCACTTCAAAACAAGAAAAGCTGAACACATGATTATGCTTTATAAAACATATGTTCGTAGTCCACTTGAATATTGCAATATGATATGGTACCCACACTATCAAAAGGATATGCACAAATAGAGAGTGTACAAAGGTCCTTTACAGCTAGAATAGAAGAAGTTAAGGACCTGACTACTGGGAAAGACTACAATCATTAAAATTATATAGTCTAGAAAGGAGAAGAGAACGCTACATGATAATTCAGGCATGGAAACAGATAGAAGGAGTAACAGAAAATATCATGGAACTAAAAATATCAGAAAGAGCAAGCAGAGGTAGATTAATAGTGCCCAAAACCTTACCAGGAAAAATAAGGAAAGCACACAGGACATTAATCCACTACACACCAGCATCAATAATGCAGCGTCTATTCAATGCGTTGCCAGCTCATCTGAGGAATATATCAGGAGTGAGCGTAGATGTGTTTAAGAATAAGCTCGACAAATATCTAAACTGCATCCCAGACCATCCAAGATTGGAAGATGCAAAATATACCGGAAGATGTACTAGCAACTCTCTGGTAGACATTAGAGGTGCCTCACACTGAGGGACCTGGGGCAACCCGAACGAACTGTAAGGTCTGTAAGGTAAGGTAAGCCAGCGTCACATGGGAAACCTCTCTCTCTCTGTCTCTATTTCTGTCTCTCTTTCTCTCTTTTAATTCTTGTAACTTCTTGTTACTCCTCTCTCTTTCTCAGCCAGCGTCACCTGGGAGATATGTCTCTCTCTCTCTCTCTCTCTCTCTCTCTCTCTCTCTCTCTCTCTCACTGATTTTCTCTCTCTAACTCTCTCTCATCTTTCTCTCTCTCTTTCTCAGCCTGCGTCATCCTTGTGAACTCTGTTTATTCTGTTTCTCTCTCTCTATCTTTCTCTCCTCTCTTTCTCAGCCTGCGTTCATCCATTGAATCTCTGTTTATCTGTTTCTCTCTCTCTATTCCTCCTCAGTCAGCGTCACCTGGGAAACCTCTCTCTCTCTCTCTCTCTCTCTCTCTCTCTCGCTCTCTCTCTCTCGTCACGTCCCTGGGACCCTCCTCTCCTCCTCTCTCGCTCTCTCTTCTCTCTCTCTCTCTCTCCTCTCTCTCCTCTCCTCTCTCATAGTCTTACAAGGAAACCTTGTAAGAAAACAATACTCGTTTGAGAACGAAACCACTCTAGAAACCCCAAAATGCCAAGAAGATAAATTTGGTATGATTTATACGATTTCCTTCAGTTGAAAGATGTTGCATAGCAATCTTAAATAGAAATTCGAAACCAATAACCATTTCCGAGTTAAATTTGATGTATTGCAGAAATTTGAAAGCCATTATAGTATATCAATTTTGAGTTGAAATTTGAGGTTAGTAACCCAACCTAGAAAAAAAAAAAATTTTACTAAATGAAACCAAAACCATTTCTGATTTAAGTTTGGTGCGTTTCAGAAAATTGCAACAGTTATGATTTACTCCTGTTGGGAGCTATTATAATATATCAATTTTGAGTTGAAAGTCGAGGCTAGCAATCACTACTCCTAAAAAAAAAATTTCATTTTACCAGCTTGAAACAAAAACTATTTCTGAGTTACATGAGCTTTGTCATTTTAAATTGAAATTCGAGGGTAGAAAAAAATGATAAAGAAAAATTAATGTTACCATCTTGAAAACGAAAACTATTGCTGAGTTACATGAGCTTTGTAATTTTGAATTGAAATTCGAGGGTAGAAAAAATAAATTGAATGAAAAATTAAAAAAAAAGAAATAAAAAAAGAAATAGAAAAAATTAATGTTACCATCTTGAAAACCAAAACTATTTCTGATTAAGTGAACTTCATAATTTTGAATTGAAATTCGAGGCTAGCAAAATAAGACTAAAATAAATAAATAAATTAAGAAAAAAATAATTCTACCATCTTGAAAACCAAAACCATTTCTGATTACGTGAACTTCATAGAAAAAAGTCTACCATCATGAAAATGATTTTGAATTGAAATTCGAGGCTAGCAAAAAAAAAAAAAAAAAAAAACTACCATCTTGAAAATCAAAACCATCTCTGAATTACACGAACTTCATAGGAATACAGCAACGAATCCATCAGCAGTACCTTTAGTAACTTCCACTTCGCAGCTACTAAAGAAGGAGTAAAAAATTAAAAGTACTGTGTCCCTCCTCTCGCAACCTTAGATGGAGGGCATCGGTTGCCATGGCAACGGAAATCACATCCACCCCCGGGGGGTGTTGATAGCGAGGAAACGGTTTCATTACAAAAAAAAGTTACACAAAAGGAAAGTCGTCAGTGAAGTAGGAAGCTCGACTGATGGGTATTTTCATCACTTGAGTGTGATCAATAACTGCTAGTTATTCATCACTTAAATGTGATCAATAACAGCCAGTTATTCATCTCTTAAATGTGATCAATAACTGCCAGTTATTCATCACTTAAATGTGATCAGTAACTGCCATTGGTTCATCACTTAAATGTGATCAATAACTGCCAGTTATTCATCACTTAAATGTGATCAATAACTACCATTTATTTCTCACAGAAGTTATAAATAATTGCAGTATTTATAACACAGAAGTGACAAATATCTTGCAGTTATTTTTCACACAAATGTGATAAATAAACTTGGAGTTATTTCTCACACAGAAGTGATAAATAATTGTAGTTATTTACAACACAGAAGTGATAAGTATCTGGCAATTATTTAGCACTTCTGTGTGATGAATAACTGATAGTTACTTAACTTCTGTGTGAGAAATAATTGATAGTTAATTATCACACAAAGTGCACAAATAACTCACAGGAATGTGTTACACTGATATAGTTCCATTTATATGTCAAGAGAGAGAGAGAGAAGAGAGAGAGAGAGAGAGAGAGAGAGAGAGAGGAGAGAAGAGAGAGAGAGAATGTACTCTCTCTCTCTCGTTTCCATTTTTGGACCACGATGATGTTCTTAAAGCACTTTAACATTTAAATTTCAGTTGGGCCATAAAAGAAGACATATGACACTAAGTTTTTTTTTGTTTTTTTTGTTACAGATTTTTTCTTCATCTTGGGTTGCCTCCAAGATGGAACCACGGTTCCCGAGTGAAGAGATTTAGATAGCATCCAATCAATAATCGGTTTTTATTCTTTAGAATTTGGAATTGTTCGTAACTTGCAATATGATAAAAATTATTATTATTATTCTGTGTTATGGCAGCATCTCTCTCTCTCTCTCTTTCTCTCTCTCTCTCTCTCTCTACAACCATAAGAGCTAACTTATTTTTCTCTCCCTCTCTACAAACATAGGAGGTAACTCTCTCTCTGTCCCTCTCTAACTCTCTCTATCTACAAACATAGGAGCTAACTCTCTCTCTCTCTCTCTCTCTCTCTCTCTCTCTCTCTCTATATATATATATATATATATATCATACATAGAGAGAGAGAGAGAGAGAGAGAGAGAGAGAGTTAGCTCCTATCTTTGTAGAGAGGGAGAGAAAAATAAGTTAGAGCAGTGTGTATGTATGTGTGTGAGAGAAAGAGAGAGTGTGTGTGTGTGTGTGTATGTATTATTGTTTTATGTGATTTTTAAAATTTTAAATTTGCCTTTGAATTTATGATAAACTTTGTCATTCGTATTAAAATAAGAATAATATATATATTTATAAATCTATATATATATATATATATATATATATATAGATATATCTATAGAAGATATAAAAAATACTCTCTCTCTCTCTCTCTCTCTCTCTCTCCTCTATTTATAATATATATATATATATATATATATATATATATATATAAGAGAGAGAGAGAGAGAGAGAGAGAGAGAGAGAGAGAGAGAGAGAGAGATATAATATATATATATATATCATGTATATATATATATATATATATATATATATATATATATATATATATATATGTATATATATATATATATAGATATATATATATATATATATAATATATATATATACATATATATATATATATATATATATATATTATATAGATTATATTATATATATATATTCTTATTTTAATACGAATGACAAAGTTTATCATAAATTCAAAGGCAAATTTAAAATTTTAAAAATCACATAAACCAATAATAAATACACACACACTCTCTTTCTCTCACACACACACATATACACATACATAAACACTGCTCTATACAAGTTTCTGTGAATACCTAAACTCGTAATTATACTTCGTATTTGTCACTTTTTTTCATACATTTTAGTTAAGCAAATATTTCCACCACGCCCTCTAAAAGTTACAGCCTTTTTTTTTTAAACTGAAACGTTGAATAAGGTTCAGAATGACATAGCGGCGTGTTTGTCCACCGGAAAAAATAATGTTACGTCGGATGCACTTTCTGGGATTTTTTTTAAATAAAAAAAAAAATGTTTTTGTTTGTCGAGGTAAAATTTCGAAATAAAAATAATCACTTGCGTTGAGGAGTGAATTCAAAAATTGGTGGTAAACGAATTCATTTGCGACCAGGGGTGAAGTCAGTTGTGATTATTATTATTATTATTATTATTATTATTATTATTATTATTATTATTATTTGGTAGAAGACCCTCTTTTAGGCAAATACTGTTAAAAAGAATGGCAGAATTAAGCGAGTTAATTTTATATATTGTTTTTTCTATTTTCCTTACAATTCGCTTCTCAGGCTCAGCGATGTTTCTGAGTAACTGACCAATATTCATATTGGGAATTTTCAAAAATCATAAATGCTGAAGGTAATCTTTTATTGGAACAGGATATCAGGTCCAGGTCAAGCAGGGGTCGTCGTCAGTGCTGGTATTATTCCGTAGGCGTAGTTCAGTTCGGTGCCGGGTTCGTCTTCGGTTTAGGGGCTGGTATAGCTGGTATATCTGGTATTACGTAACGTTTCGACCTTCTCGCAGGTCATCCTCGGACGAGTCGTTTGAAGAGACTGTAGCAAGGAAGTCTGTGGGGCGGTATTTATAGCGGCTCGGACCTAGAGTTGCATTCTCATTGGTCGGGCCGGTCTTGGACGAAGTCGTGGATCTCGCCTCGAAGGTCTCGGGGAAGGATGACCTGCGAGAAGGTCGAAACGTTACGTAATACCAGATATACCAGCTATACCAGCACCAATACCAGCCCCTAAACCGAAGACGAACCCGGCACCGAACTGAACTACGCCTACGGAATAATACTAGCACTGACGATGACCCCTGCTTGACCTGGGCCTGATATCCTGTTCCAATAAAAGATTACCTTCAGCATTTATGATTTTTGAAAATTCCCAATATGAATATTGGTCAGTTACTCAGAAACATCGCTGAGCCTGAGAAGCGAATTGTAAGGAAAATAGAAAAAACAATATATAAAATCAACTCGCTTAATTCTGCCATTCTTTTTAACAGTATTATTATTATTATTATTATTATTATTATTATTATTATTATTATTATTATTATTATTATTATTATTATTATTATTATTATTATTATTATTATTATTATTATTGAGAAGAGGAACCCTATCCATATGGAACAACACCATAGGGGCCAATGACCTGAAATTTAATCTTCCAAAGGATACGATGTTCATTAGAAAGAAGAAACAGAAGGTAATAGAATATACAGAGACACAACTGATTAAAAACAAAAAATAAATCAACAAACTAATAAATAAACAAGAATGAAGAAATTGAGGAAAAATATGAATAGTTCAGAACACTTCACCTACATTTCCCCATGACGAGTATTTCGTACCAAGGTATGTATAAATCTTTGGTTAATAAACTGCCATTTGTCCTTCAAGTAATTCGAGATATAAGGACGATACGACAATGGGGCAGACATTTTTTAATTGTTTGTTTTTTCGCCTGGCCAAATTCTGACAATTTTTTCCCCAAGTTCAAGAGAATTTCCTAACCTTATTTTAACTCATTTTGTTTGGTACACTTTTATTGTTAGGTTCTCTAAACTGTTTAGAATCCTGATTCATTTCTCTAAATTGTTTAGTGTCTTGATTCATTTCTCTAAACTGTTTATTGTCATTATTAATTTCTCTAAACTGTTTAGTGTCCAGATCAATTTCTCTAAACTTTTAAGTGTCTTGATTAATATATATATATATATATATATATATATATATATTATATATATATATATATATATATATATATGTATATGTATATGTGTACTATATATCTATATATATATATATATATATATATATATTCTATATATATATATATATATATATATAAAGTCAAATGTTCCATAAATCTATAAATCTAGAAAGAAATGATATATTTGATAGAATAAAGCACCAGAGTCATCTCTACCTTGACTAAGATGAATAAACCTATATGATGAATGACGGGAAGACACCGTCGTTATCAATTCATTATTCATCGGATGATATCTCTCGGAAGCGCTTCATTCATTCGTTCATCATTCATACCCGACCAGACAGGGCAGTCACGAGGCTGAATTGAATCATTTGTCGGTTTGATTCAAACTGATTACATAGTCGGCGTCTCATTTTAGCATCTTTGGGAGATGAATATTTGGGAGAAGTTTATGTTTACCGTAACCTGTATCTGTGTCCTATGTTAAATGGTAGAATATATTTCAAGATCAAAACCAAAACAATTAATCACTTTTAAACTTTTAAAACTACCGTGGCTAGAGGGCTGCAATTTGGTACGTTGATCATTTACGCTCCGGTCATCAAACATACCAAATTGCAGCCCTCTAGCCTCAGTAGTTTTAATTCTATTCAAGATTATAAAGTTAGCCATATATCGTCTGGCAACGATATAAGCCAGGCCACCACCGGCAAGTGGTTGAAGTTTCATGGGCCGCGGCTCATACAGCATTATACCGAGACCACCGAAAGATTTATTTATTTTCGGTGGCCTTGATTGTACGATGTACAGAAAACTTGATTGCGCATTATTTACTAGATCCTGTTGATATATTTAATTACAACTAGAGAAATCCTAGTAGGGGCTTAGTGGCAACGTTGCACCTCACGTGGTGGACTGTAGGCATTACTAAAGGGTCTTTGCAGCGTTCTTAGCCTTTTATGTGACCTCTGTTCCAGCTTCCATTATTCAATCTAACTATTAACACTTAGTTCAAATGTTCGTTTTTATTGCTGTTTTTTATCCAAGTTACCCCATCAGATCCATGTAGTTGATCTCATCTATTTACTGGATTTCTTTATTTTACTGTCCAGCTTCTCCAACTCTCTCTTTTCACTGTCTTAGGGAGTTTACAGATTGCTTTATTTTGCTGTCCATCCCCTCCAACTACCTGTTTACAATATCTTAAGCACTGAATGGGCTAAACGTATCCCCCAATAACTGGGCTGGCCAGCCTATAAACCTCCATTAAATTATAGATAGATAAAAATACTTTGTGATATTGTAATGTCCATTAATCTAAAAATAGATAAAATACTTCGTGATATTGTAATACACCGAGCAACATCATTCACGATCTTATAAAAACAAACTCCATAACACTCCAGCGATAAATATAATAAATAATAAAATCTGGACGCTAATGGCATCTTAACCATAAATAATTCTGAATATTGTATTAGAATATCCTCCTTGAATTTATGAGAGTTGCTTATACAAAATTCAGAATTATTTATGTTTAGTCTGGACGTTGAGTCTCTTTTTACTAATGTCCCTGTAGGGGAGACGATTGATATTATTTTAAATAAGTTATTTATAGAGCCGGACTCTACTTTTCATAATTTTAGTCGTGAGTTTTTTAAACAGTTGTTAGAACTGGCCGTGCAGGACAAGACTTTCATTTTTAATGGCTTTTTATATAGACAAGTGGAAGGAGTAGCAATGGGATCCCCACTGGGTCCGACACTTGCTAATATTTTTATGTGCTCTTTGGAGGAGCGTATGTTTGATGGTTGCCCCCTTAGCTTCTTGCCTCAGTTTTATCGTAGATACGTTGATGACACTTTCGCCTTATTCCGAAACAAGTTTATTGCTGAACAATTCTTAGAATTTGTCAATGCCCTACACCCTAATATCAGATTTACACTCGATGAAGAAGAAAAAACAAGCTTCCATTTCTGAATGTTCTAGTGTCCAGGAACGAGGAAGGCTTCTACACGGGTGTTTTTAGAAAAAAAGACTTTTACTGGCTTCGGTATCAACTTTTATAGTTCTTGCTTTTATAATTTTAAACTTAACACTATCTCAACTCTCCTACACAGGGCCTTCACCCATACCTCTAATTGGTTCACTTTTAATGAAGACATTAATTTTCTTTAACAATATCTTAAAATAACTGCTTCCCAGACAAACTTTTGTATACTTAAGAAAATGCTTGATGCCCGATTCATAGAGGTGCCAACGGTTTTGACAGTACCAAAATTAAAAATGTTTGCTAGTTTCTCTTTTCTTCATGACAACCTCTTCAGAAAAATGTTCCTGGAAATTATTCAAAAGGAATTCCCGGCACTGAACCTAAAAATCGTCCCAAAAAATCCATTAACTATCGGATCCCTGTTTAAAATGAAAAACCGCCTTAGTCCTCTTCTAAAATCTATGTTGTATATAAATATACGTGCCCGAGATGTGATCACGGGACTTATGTGGGTTGTACGAAGAGGTTACTAAAAGTGAGATTAGATTCTCACTGAGGCTTAAGTTTTAGAACTGGCAGCATATTAACAAACCCCGAACAGTCAAATATCAGAAACCACTCTAAATCATGTAAAAGATATATTAATGATAAGAATTTTACTATTATAAGCCAAACACAAAACGAAAACGACCTAAACAACCTTGGAATCCATTATGATAAAAAAGATAGTTCCGTCCCTAAATGCGCAATCCTCCTCTGTTCAGTTGTTCATCACCTAGAGTGCTTGTTTATATTTTCTAAAAATTCTCTGTCACTGCCCGTCCTTTGCGAGGATAAGGTATAGAATAGCCTTACTGTTTTAGTGTTATTGATCTATTTTTTAATTTTTTTTTACACCTATAGTAATTTTTTTATGCTTTTTCTGTAATTTCAAGTAATTTTAATGTAAATGTACTGTACATAATTTTAGCTCTCAGTATGTTTTTCTGTTTTAAGAGATTCATAAATTTTTAAATGTTCTATATTCTGAAGTTGATGTTCATAGAGTTTTTAAATTTTGCGTAATTTTTATGAATTATGCAGTGCGTAGTTTTAATGTCCGTGTGTTTATCTATAATTATAGCCTTGAGAATGCGACTATGAGTCGTGAAACGTCGGCGAAATAAATGTACCTGAGTACGATGGTTCCCCTGATGAGATATATATATATATATATATATATATATATATATATATATATATATATATATATATATTTACGACATATATATGTATATATATATATATATATATATATATATATATTATATGTATATATATATATATATATATAAATTATAATATATATGTATAATAATAGAATACATGCACACACATATATATGATATATTTATATATATATAGATATATATATATATATATATATATATATATATATATACATACATATATATGTACATATATATATAGATATATATATATATATATATATATATATATATATATATATATATAAATATATATATAGATACATATATATGTGTGTGTGTATGTATATTATATATATATATATATATATATATATATATATATATATATATCATATATATATATATATATATATATATATATATATATATATATATATATATATATATATATATATATATATATATATATATATTTTTTATTTTTATTTTGCAGATATATATATATATATATATATATATATATATATATATATATATATACATATATATATATATATATATATATATATATATATATATATATATATATATATATTATCTGCAAAATAAAAAATTGCCACTAATCTCAACAGCCAGTAACCCTGCAAAAAAATATGGAATTAAAAAATAAAATAAAATTTGTGGGTCAATTAATTGCAAACAAGAATAGAGAGAGTGAATTTATGTAGTTGGGGAAGTTCTGGTTATTTAAAGACCTACGGTTAAATTCACCCACGATATTTTTAAGGTTGGGTAAATACTTTGTTGTTGATGTTGTAGTTGTGGATGGTAGGAAAGGTCTATTGAAGACCCTAAAAAAGTCTAAAAAAGTCTGAAAAAGGTGTTTCGCTTTGTCAAAGATACAGGAACTTTCGGATATGATATCTATGATTTATTTATCAGAATGCAAATGTCAAAAATAACTAATGTGCATGTTAAACAGTACAAGAAAATCATTTCTAATCAAAACATATTGCGTCTATTTTAAGTTTCGTTGGTGAAACAAGGCCCTATTTGACCGTAGATTTTAGCACAGTTTAATTTACGCTAAGTCACGAAATTAATGTTTACAACTTATGCGTGAGGGGAAAATCTTGCACGCGTCTCGAGTAAGCTGGATGTCAGATCATGCCTTGTTTTTATCTAACGTATGCAGGTATTTTTGGATTGCTAATAAACAATGAGTTAGTCAAAATGTATGTTACTCTGTGAGACCAGAGGTAAATTTTAGTCTGTACTTT
>NC_087206.1:3658142-3677426 GCF_015104395.2 Macrobrachium nipponense | reverse complement strand
TCCCTTTTGAAAAGAGGGAATTGCAGATAGATGTTACTACAAAACATCCCAAAAGGTATGTCACAACTATGAAATCTATGGTAAATGTGGCAAACCTAGATGCCTATGAGGATGATTGCAGAGGTCTAACTTCAAAAATATGCAACAACCTAAAAGAAGGAAAAGGATGTAATTTCGACCACAAAAAATTGAAAATATATGCACCCTGTAGCCATGAAAAAAAACAAAACAAATAAATAATCAATTAAATAATAAAATCCAAAATAGGGAAGGAAACAAATAAAGAGAGGACAAAGAACATTGAGGTGAAGGAAAAAAGCAAGCCATCACCGCGATATGGAGTGTCAACAAAGAATTTCCAAGCATCAGCTCTAAGATAAATATTGTATGTACGATGCTAGGGGATATTGCAGATACGGAGAAAATTACGGATTCAGACACAAAATGAATAATTATGATGAAGGAAGATCAAACATTTAGGAAAAGTTGGATTTTTTAATTTCAGAATTTCTGGAAATAAGAAAAGAACAACATACCAGAACAGGAAAGAGACATGGGAAAATCCTTATTATTACCATATTAAATGAAGGAGATAACACGCAAACCATCATAGTGATGAATGCGCAGGGTTTAGTTACGAGTAACTCAAAAAGGAAATTAGAGTACTTAGAAGAACTAACCCAAATTAAAAATAAAATAGATATAATGAATATAAGTGAAACCTGGTATTCCCAAGACACTGGTAATGACGATCAAATAAAAGGGTTCCAAACTTAAAGATCAGATAGTAAAAATAGAAATCAAGGGGAACTGCGATATATGGGAAAGACAAAAAACAAGGAAAAATATATGAGAAATATAGTAACTAGAATGTGAACTCAACAGCAGTAGAATTTGAATCTGAAAAAATTAATGAACATAGTAATATATAGACCCCTTAATACTAAAGAGTTTGACACAATAATAGAAAAATTGGATGATATATGTAGAAATCACAAAGACTGCACTATTCTCATATCCGGAGACTTTAACTTTCCTTTTGTAGATTGGAAAGAACGAATAGGAGATTGTGGTTGCTATATACATAAAAAAGAGAGTAATAGTAGTATGCAGAAGATAAGAGGCAATCCCGAAAAGCTATTAGATATGCTACTAGAATACAACATTCAACAAATAAATCACCTGAACCAAAAGAAAGGAAAAAATACTTTAGACCTTAGTATTTGTGAACCGAGGTGAATTATGTTAAAGAAATAATAGTTTATAATGCGAGTATTTCAGACCATAATGTCATAGAATTAACAGTCCATTCCAAAGCAAGTAAAAACTGTGATTAGAAGCAAGAAATGAAAAAGCGGGAAGGATATGGAAAAATACAGCTTCTACAGTAAAAATATAAGGTGGTCAGAAATAAATGAAGAATTAAACAAAGATTGGGATAACATTTTCGTAAGTGATGATATAAAGGTAAATACAGAGATATTATTTAAAATATTAGAGAAAATAGTGGATAAATATATATCGAAGAAAAAAGTAAACACCAGTCATGCATATAAAAAGACAGAAGGATCTTGTTCCAGAAAATCAGAAAGTGGGAAAAAGGTCTTGCAAAAGAAAAGAAGTGCATGGAAAAAATGATGGAACTAAAAATTAAGATAGAAAAGGCAGAACAAAAGATTATTCAATCAAAAGAAAATGGAATACGGGACTTGGAGGAAAAAAGCCTGGTAAATATCAAGCAAAACCCCAAACTATTATACTCGTATGCGAAAAGATGAATAAAAGAAGAATAGAAATATGCCCTCTAAGAATTGAAGAGAGATTAACCAATTAAAAAAAGGAAATATGCAACATATTGGCAGAAAGATATAAGAGAGAATTCACCCCTAGAATTGATAATGGAGATAATGATACAGAAGTAAGGGACAAAAATAGTGAATATTTATCAGACTAGGTATTAATGAAGCTGATATTGTGCAGGCTATTAATGAAATTAAAAATGGAGCTGCTGCAGGGCCTGATGGTGTCCTGCTATTTTGTTAAAGAAAGTAGTTCATTCTATAGCAAAGCCACTTGCAATATTATTAAGACAAAGTGTAGATACAGGCAAGATTTATGATGAGCACAAATTAGCATATATTATATACTTTCAAAAGTAGATCAAGACTAGAGGCAAGTAATTATAGGCCTGTGAGTCTAACATCACATATTATGAAATTGTATGAAAGGGTAATGAAGAAAAATATTATGAAACACTTAATAAAAAATAATTTGTTTAATGTAGGACAACATGGTTTTCGTACCCGGAAAAAGTACACAAACCCAACTGTTAGTCCACGGTGAGAACAAATAAAAAAATATGAAAAGCGAAATGAAACAGATGTGGTTTATCTAGACTTTGCAAAAGCTTTGACAAGGTAGATCATAATATATTAGCAAAGAAAATGAGAAAACATAGTATGGATATGTAGAAGATTGGTTAAAAGAATTTTTTAAATAACAGAAAACAGATAGCTATTACAAACGATGAGAAATCGGATAAAGCTGAGGTAATATCCGGTGTGCCACAAGGTATACGGTGTTAGCTGCATTACTGTTTGTTATTATGATTGCAAACATAGACGAGTAATGTTAAGGACTTCCGGTAGATGTGAGTGTTTCGCCGATGACACAAGAATAAGTAGAGAAAATTTACTTGTGATGAGATAGAACGCTCTACAAAGAGACCTTAACAAGTATATGGATTGAGGGCAGAAGTAAAAGGATGGTATTTAACTCTGATAATTGGAATCAATAAATTATGGAGAAGAGAAGGAAAGCTATATGCATATATGGAGCCAATAATGAAGAATATCACAATAAGGAAGCAGTTAAAGACCTTGGTTGGTGTTCAATAGGGAACATGTTTATGCAATGATCAAATAGCACTTCACTGGCCAAAATGTAAAGCAAAAATGGGAAATGTTGTTACGGGCACTTCAAAACAAGAATAAGCTGAACCATGATTATGCTTTATAAAACATATTTTCGTGTCCCTTGAATTTCAATATGATCTGGTACCCACATATCAAAGAGAGTGTACAAAGGTCCGTTAGCAGCTAGAATAGAAGAAGTTAAGGTCTTGACTACTGGGAAGCTACAATCCTTTAAAATTATATAGTCCCTAGAAGGAGAAGATAAGATACATGAATAATTCAGGCATGGAAACGAATAGAAGGAATTGCTCGAAACATCATGGAGCTAAAACATATCAGAAAGAGCAAGCAGAGTATATTAATAGTGCCCAAAACTCTACCAGAAAAATAAGGAAAGCACACAGGACATTAATCCACTACGCAACAACATCGACAATTGAGCGTATATTCAATGAGTTGCCAATCTCATCTAGGAATATATCAGGAATTGAGCGCATATATGTTTAAGAATATGCTCGACAACTATCTAAGCTGCCTCCCCGACCCCCAAGATTGGGAAGATGCAAAATAATGCCGGAAGGGATGCCTAGCAACTCTCTGGTAGACATTAGAAGTGCCTCACACTGAGGACTGGGGCAACCCGAACAGAAGTTGTAAGGTCTGTAAGGTCTGTATGGGTCTCTCTCCCCCTTGCTCTGGTCTCTCCTCTCTCTCCCTCTCTCTCTCTCTCTCTCTCCTAGAGAAAAGTGAGTGCATCACGATATCTTCCTCGGATGTCTTTGAGTTGAGATCATAATCCTCTCTCTCCTCTCCTCTCCGTCCTCTCTTCTCTCTCTCTCACACCACACACACATTTTCTTTTCCATCATTTCTCTCTCTCCTCATTATTTTCAGAAAATCTCTCTCTCTCTCTCTCTCATCTCTCTCATCTCTCATCTCTTCTCTCTCTATCTCTCTCTCTCTCTCATTCTTTTTTTTCGGTTAGTCGCTCTCTATCTATCGCATCTTGTTTACAAATTTCTCTCTCTAATTTTTTTCAGATATTTTCTCTCTCTCTCCTCTCTCTCGGGCTCTCTCTCTCTCTGCTCTCTCTCTTGGGAGGTGGAACATGTTATTCTCACAATCTTCCATGGGCCTCCGGGCGGACTTCTTTTTTCCGCCCTACTGCAAACTGCAAATTGGAATTTTTGATGTCTGCTGGCCTTCGTGCCCTCACCTGCCTTCCTTCGTCTGTGTTTATTGCTTTATTTATGTGTTGTGTATGGAAGCACGAGTGATTTGCTCTCTTCTCTCTCTCTCTCTCTCTCTCTCTCTCTCTCTCCGTTCTCATCTCTCATCTCTCTCTCTCTCTTCTCTGAACCAGCAAAATTTGAACGAATGGAGATATAAGTTCTAATAACCATATTTCCGAACCCAATGTTTGTTTCTTAAGAGTTCCTTGATAATTTTTATATAAGTAAAAGATTATATTATGGTTTACAAAAACCCCCCAATAAATTAAAGCAACTGCCGAAGATATTCAATAATAATAAAAATATTGGGGGGTCGAAATTAGGAGATAAATTCAAGAACACAGTAAAATTTAAATAAAACTGTTGATTTTTTTCACAATCATCGTTTTTTTCGTGTCATATTTTTAACCTAAAGGTCGTGTTGACACAATCTTAAAGCTTTGGTGTGTGTTGGGGTAAGTAGTTACCCCCCGGAACTTTAAATCAGCATAAATGATACTCAAATTGGGCACCAACGCAAAGACGAAATAATTATACAAATAAAATAGTAATAATAATAATAATATCCTTTATTTTCGGTTCAAGACCATATACAATGACATCACAAAATCCACAGTACCATACACAATCAGATATATGATCAACACGATAGCGAAAAAATAGTATTCGGCACTTATCCACAACATAGCTGAGGTAGCATAAAAGATATTAAATCATAATACTGGTATAGTACATAATATGGTGGAAAAAAAATAGCCTTGAGAGTTATAACGTTAGTGCAACAAAATTATATAGCTTAATTTCACCTAAGAGGACCTTAGGTTATTACAGTATTCTGGTCCAGAGGGCTAAAATACATAATTGAATATATATATATATATATATATATATATATATATATATATATATATATATATATATATATAAAACTTTAACTTGATAGTAATCAAAGAAATAATTTAAAAATAAAGATAATCAGCAATAAATATCATAATGACCAAATCTGACCGATGAACATCTTGCTATACAGAAGATTAAGTCCTTTAGGGGACAAAGGGCCGCATTTTCCCATCTTTCCCACAATTTTAGATCTTCCTTTCTTGATTCACTCCTTAGGATGCTGTATGAAGCGAGTTCCGCTGTTTCTCACTTCGGGTTACCAGGCCTGCCATTGTTCGCCTTACAATGAATTTTTTAATTGTCCTAGGTGGTTTTCCTAAGAACATGCTGTGTGGCGATTGGTAGCGTGGAGGTGTTTGTGGCTCCTCATATGCCATTGTGCACAACAGTGATACGTCTCATGGTCTCTCGGTATAGTTTCGTCCGGAGGGAACACCCATAGAATACTGTAAACAGTCACTAGCGGGAGAGCAGCAGTTTTCACGTCTCGGTGACAGAAGCAAACCTCTCTTGCAATCATGTTGCCAGTTATAGATGTCAAATTCCACATTCATATCAAACTTTGTTGAAATATATCTTCAGATAATCCGCAAAATCTGACTGTTTACTTTTGAGACAGTCTTTTAAATAGACAGACAAACAAGCAGACCAGCGCAGGCCAGCTTTCTTGACTGAGGAGGGAACAACGTAGGAACATATAGTTTGTCAGGGTTTCCTGTCAAGTCAAAGGTTTCAAGTTGAAAAATGTAGCTATTGTTCAAGTTGCTAGGTCTAGCACCTTGGGTTTTAAAAGATTACCGTCAAAGTTAGACGGTTGTGTGCCGATTACTAGAGAGACTTTACTAGCGCAAATAATGATTAATGATACTCAGGAATAAATTACAGTAAACGTCCCTTAAAAAAAAAGGTACAAGAAACCGTTATTTGGAACGACAAAACGCGGACAACAATCCAATCTGCGAGAAAACCTCAGCATGATCTAACCTCTTGACGTGGTTTGCAAGTCGGTTGCAACTTTTACCAATCCTCGGTATTTTCTGTCGTTTTTCTTAACTCTCGTCGTCCCTCTCCTCCTCCTCCTCTTCTTCTTCTTCCTGTGTTGTCTGAAGGAACACAAAGCACAGACCCATCACGAACGCGAACTTTTTTTCGTTTCCCAATACTTTCAAAAGTCCCGAAGCTACGGTTACGAAGCGAAGTAATGGGGGGGTCGAAGAAGAGCGTGATTGCTTCAGATCCACGACCCCGGCTCACGCTAGACTAAACCGTATACGCCTGAGGAAAGAAATATATATATATAAAAGAATGCTTATGCCTAAAAAACAAAAAAGGGTTAATGACAGTCACTCTTTACTCTTTGTTCCGTCTTCTTCGTCTCTCCCTCACAAAAAAACACACACATACACACACAGACCAACATAAAAAAACAAAAAAACACACACGGAAAAAGGGATGTTTAGCCTCTCTCTCCGTTACCTGGTTCTTTTTTTCGTCCAAAATACCTTTCAAAGTTAGCCTTTTTAGCCGGTACTTTTACACGTTTTTTCCTTCCCTATTTTCGCTCACAGAAAACTTAGGTTTTAAAAGTGAGAATCATAAAGATTGCCGCCATTTTTCATATGTTTTCTACCTTTATAGCGAAAGTGGAAAAATTGGTATTTAACGCCAGTTCATCAATTTGGTGTGTTTCGTTGATTATGGCTAAATTTAACCTTGAATAAAATAGAAACTAATGAGGCTATAGGGCTGCGATTTGGTATGTGTGATGAATTGTAGGGTGGATAATCAACTACCAATCTGCAGCCCTCTAGCCTGAGAGATTGTAAGATTCTGAGGGAGGGACATGATAATGGCTAAAATTTTACAATCGAATATATAGAACTACGGAGGCTAGAGGGCTGTGCAATTGGTAATGTTTGATGAGTAAGGGTGAATGATCAACGTAGCATTTGCATCCATCTAGCCTCAGTGGTTTTGAAGATTGAGGGCCTAACACGACAATGTACGTGACGGGCAGACAAAGCTGGCACAAAAATAAATAAATAATAAATCAACCCAGACATATCTGGATTTAGAATCCACACAAAGATCAAAAAAAATGTATTCCCATATATTCTGCGAAGAAAAGAATTCATCATGACCTCATTCCTGGAAGCTATTCCTGGAACGGGCGGTCTGTTTACCCCATAGGGCCGTTGGCATCGGCAGCCATTGGAAACCGCAGAACTGGAAACAGAAATCGGTTCGAACTGTACTGTCCAAGAGCAAAGTGGTCTTTTTCCCCGTGGCAGAATTATTATTATTGAATAATATTTATTTTCCTCCAGTTTAAAACCCCGTAACTCCATTAGAATCAAACGGGATTATTCCCACTTCTGTTGTTTTTCCATTATTTAATTTTTTATTTTTGAAAACGGAAGCTTTAGTCTAAAACTGTCTCTGCTCAAACGGAATATTATATTGGTGAAATTTCGGCCCCCGAATAAATTCAGCGCCCCTCATTTCATAAACTTTAATCAGATTACTTTGCAGGTCGACGGGTTTTTTTCCCGCCTTTTTGATGTCGTTCTTCGAGCGGTTTCTTGGAATACCACAGGGAACGCAATACCCCCTTCACACTGTTTATCTCTGAATTTGCTGAAGCTGTTTTGCATAATTTGAGGCTAAAAACTGACGCCACAACAAAAATGTGTGAAATTAGTCCTTGCCATAATCTAAATATAGTAAATTGATGCCTATAATCAAAATATAATACATTCTGTATGTAAACAAAAGTAAACTCCAAAAGAATAACAAAATTCTTAACCCAATATCTGCAAATCTCATTCACCATCCAGACTGCCTCTCGGCCTTCGGGCATACGGAAATAATGGGTATAAGAAACATCTTATTCACATATGTCCTCTTCGCATACCATACTTGACAAAAAATTATGTAAATGAAAGAGACTATTTTGAGAGAGAGAGAGAGAGAGAGAAGGAGGAGAGAGAGTAGAGAGAGAGTGAGAAAGCATTGGTTCACTTAAAGTACAAAAAAAAGAGAGAGCAAGAAAATGGTGGGAGGCAAGACAGAAATTTAGTTTCACTGACAGGTGCAAAGCGAGGAGAGATAGAGAGTAGAAAGAGAGAATCCAGAAAACTAAAGGAACAATATTAGGATCTAAAGTAATAGAACTAGTAGATAAACCCTTGCTATCATTAAGAAAAAAATTGTTAGAGGAGTTGCCGCAAGATTGAAGAAAGGAAGCGGTGTTGGAGGTAAAGTAAAGACTAAAAAAGTGGACGCTGAAACCACGCTTTAGTAATGGCTTTACAGTGCAACCGCCAAATTGGCCACAAGATAAAATCATCAAACGGACTTATTTCGTATTTTTGAAATTTTTGTCTATTTTTATTTCTTTCTCTGATCTGAAATGATACAAGCGATCAAAAAAAGACCGTGGTTTTTTTGCTTTTATGTACCGAAGTCCTGTCACATGTTGGATATAACTAATACAATTGTTCGCAAGAAATATAGGGGTTATATTCCCCACTCCAATTCGTAAGCAGAGCTAGAGGAGGCTAACTTGCACGTCAGTATAATCCGAGAACGCCTTTAGTGGGGTTTCCAGTCCATGCCTGGTGGAGAGGGAAATGTAATCTCTCTCTCTCTCTCTCTCTCTCTCTCTCTCCTCTCGTCCTCTCTCGTCTCTCTCTCTCTACTCGCTCTCTCTCATTTCTTATGCAAGCTGCGTCAGCTGTAGAATCATTATAAAATTTCACCTTCCTTTTTAGAAAAAATTGTTTAATATGCTCAGTCCATTTACAATGTTCTCTCTCTCTCTCTCTCTCATTCTCTCCTCTCTCTTCTCTATCTCTCTCTCTCTCGCTGCTCGTCTCGTCTCTCTCTCTCTCTCATTTAGTCTACGGCAGCTATATATCAGAAAAATTCGGTCAATTCTCAAAGGATTTTTTTTAAAATCTTTCATATGCATTGTCAGGATTTTTTTTTCTCTCTTCTCTTACCTCTCTCTCTCTCTCTTATTCTGTGGTATTCTCAGTGAGAGTGAAAATTATGTATATGCCTACCATCATTTTTCTTCTGAGTTAAATTTTTATGAGTAAGAAAAACCGATTATTTAGACATTAATCATTTCTTTATTTATTTAATTTCTATTCGGCTCAACATGGACCTGGATTAAGAACAGAAAATATCATGAAATTGAAAGTGGCAGACTAAAACTTACTCTGGTCCTCATACAGAGGGTAACGTACATTTTAGCTAACTCATTGCTATTAGACATTCTAAACATACCTGCGTAGGTTCAAGAAAACAAGGCGTGATCCGAACCACAGCTTACTCTGACGGCCGCGCAAGATTTTTCCCCTTACGCATAAGTTATTACATTTATATTTCGTAACTAAGCGTAAATTAAATGCGCTAAAATCTATGTCAAATCGAGCCTGTTTCACCAACGGAAATTAAAATAGATTCGCTAATTTCCTTAGAAATTAATTTTCCTGTACTGTTTAACATTCACATTAGTAATTTTTGACATTTCATTCAGATAAATAAATCCATGGATATTAGATCCGAAAGTGTTCCTTTATCTCTGAAAAGCGAAACACTTTTTCAGACCTTTTTAGGGTCTTCTATAGACCTATCCTACCATCCACACAACAAACAACAGAAAAAAAACAAATTATTAAAATTATTCGCCCAACCTTAAAAATATCTGGGTGACTTTAACCGTAGGTCTTAAAGACCACAATTTCCTAAACTCACGACTCTCTATTTCTTGTTTTATAATTAATAGACCAACGAATTTTATTTTATTTTTTAATGCCACATTTCTTTGCAGGGTTACTGCTGCTGAGTGTGCTGGAGTTTTATTATTTTACAGATATATATATATATATATAGTATATAATTATATATATATATATATATATATAAATATATATATATACATATATGATATATATATATTTTATTACTATATCTTTATCTATATGTACATGTATATATATACATATATATCTCTAAATCTATAATATATATATATATATATATATATGTATGTATTATATATCTATGTATTATATATTTGTTTAGTATATGAATATTCGCTTACAACGAAAACCAGAGACGAAAATGGAGAGAGAGACAGAAACCAGACGACAGAACACAGAGAGAGACAGAGAGAGAGAGGATGTCCAAGGAAGATTAATCTATGCAAACCCAGATTATTGTACCTTAAAGTTTTGGAGGGACGCTGACCTCCGTAGATTATAAATCAAAAAGAGGAACCGTCCTCGGGGAATGACCCCAATTTCGTTCGACCATCGCATGCGCCCTTCGTGTTGTTTTGTGGGGGGGGGGGGGGGGGTGGGGGGGGGTGGGGGGGGGGGGGGGGGGGGCAAGAGGGGAGGGGGGAATATATTTTGCGTCACCCCGCTTCTACTTTTCATGGGTTACAATTTGAAATACAGAGCGATGTCTTTCTTCGAGCTAAGGCGTACTCCTGTTTTGTCCTTTGGGGTAGTTAGTATTTTTTTTGTTTTTTTTTTTTATGATGTATGTCCGTCAAAAGGTCCATTGTTTTTGTTCCGTTAAAAAAAACTTTTGTGTGTGCGATATCGCGTTCCAGTTTTGTTTTTTCTTTGTATGTGACAGATGAGAATTTTTAAGTGCAAGGAAAAATAATCACTGAATCTCATAGGGATGGCAATAATAACAGATTATTTCCTTACGTTGTAAAATTATATTTCTCTCCACTGTGGCGCTTTGGAATTTATTATATTATTATTATTATTATTATTATTATTATTATTATTATTATTATTATATTATTAATTATTATTAATTATTATACTCTTAGTACAAAACAATTACATATATATATACGTAAGAATATTATATGTATATATATATACTATATATATATATTATATATATATCTGCATACATTCTATCTCAACATGTCCAAACCCCCTATCCAAACTCTTGTAGAATTTGATATTTTGACACTCAAAATAAATTCCAAAGTTCCCCACCGTCGCAAAGAAGACGCACGAATGGCTAACCGGGGTCACGGATCATTTAACCCTCGCACAAATAAAAATAAAAAATTGTAAAAATCTCCACCTTAACATCCCCTCAAACATAAATCTAGAGTATTCTGCGCATGCGTCCTTACCCGCCATCGTCAGATACGTGTTGTCCTTCCTGGCCACGATCGTTTAAGATAGCCATTCGCGTCCTATTTTATTATTTATTATTATTTTCGCTGGAGTGTTTTATGGGAGTTTTGTTTTTATAACATCGTGAAAATGATGTTGTTCGATGTATTACAATTCATAGAAGTCTTTTTTATCTTTTTTAGATTAGATGGCGGTTATAGGTGACATTACACTAATCACAAAGTATTTTTTTTATTTTTAGATTAATGGAGTTTTATAGACTGTCACGCCCAGATATTGTATAACCCATTCCAGTGCTTTTAAGATATTTGTAAAGGGGAGTTGGTAGTGGATGACCAGCCGAATAAAGAGATCTGCAAACGCCCTAAGACAGTGAAAAGAGAGAGCTGGAGGAGCTGGACAGCAAAATAAAGAAATCCAGTAAATAGGGTGAGATTCAACTACAGGATCCAAAGGGGTACTTGGATAAAACAGCAATAAAACGAACATTTGACTAAGTGTTAATAGTTAGATTGAAGAATGGAAGCTAGAACAGAGGTCACATTAAAGGCAAATAACGCTGCAAAGTAATGCCTACAGTTCACCACGTGAGGTGCAAACCGTTGCCACTAAGCCCCTACTATGGGAATTTCTCTAGTTGTAAGTATAACATAACAACATGACTTGTAAAAAATGTGCCGCAATCAAGTTTGCTGTATCAGTGTATAACCTAGGCCCAAACCAAATCAGACCCAATCTTCGGTGAGTCTCGGTATCATCTGTAATGAGCCACGCACTTTAAACTTCAACACTTGCCGTGGTGGCCTGCCTTATATCGTTGCCAGACGATATATGGCTGAAACTTTATAATTTAATAAAATGAGAAACTGACTGAGGCTAGAGGGCTGCAATTTGGTATGTTTGGATGACTGGAGCGTAATGATCAACGTTACCAATTTGCAACCCTCTAGCCACGGTAGTTTAAAGTTTAAAAGTGATTAATTGTTTTTGGGTTTTGGAACCTTGAAATTATTCTACCATTTAACTAGGACACAATTACAGGTTACGGTAAACTTAAAACTTTTCTCCCAAATATTCCTCTCCCCAAAGATGCTAAAAATGAGACGCCAGAAGTTCTATGTAATCAGTTTTGACTCAAACCGACAACTGATTCAATTCAGCCTCGGTGACTGCCCTTTCTGTCGGGTATGAATGATGAACGAATGATGAAGCGCTTCCGATAGATATCATCCGATGAATAATGAATTGATAACGAACGGTGTCTTCCGTTCATTCATATCATTTGTTTATTCATCTTAGTCAAGGTGGAGATGACGTTTGGTGCCTTTAATTTCTTATCAAATATAATAATTTTCTTTTCTAGATTTAGATTTAAGAACATTGAACTTATATATATATATAATATATATATATATTATATATATAATTATATATATAATTATATATATATATATATTTATATATATACTCAAAGGTAGCATCAGGATCTTATATATTTTTCGTGATCCAGTTGTTATATAATATATATATATATATATATATATATATATAATATATATATATATATATATATTATATATTTATTTTATATATAATAAATATCTTATAATATATATCCTATATATATATATATGTATATATACATATATTATGTTTTTTGCATATATTTATATATAATACATATTTTTCTATATTTATAGAACATTTTAGCTTTTTAAAACTATGTGGCTTTTTCTGTTTATGTTTCCTTTTTATGACGAAAGACTCAATTTAATATAATATGTAATAATTTAATTTTTAGATTTTTTAATAACCTCCAGTATTCTAGACTTGACTATACTAAGCACAGAGAATTCTCGTATCTAAACGGGGATGCTAAACAGTATAGGGAGAGTATTAGGAAAATAACAGTTTAGGGAAATTTAATGAGAAACTAACCATTTTTAGAAAAAGTAATGATGAATACTTAAGTGTTAGAGAAATTTAATTAGGTTACTAACCAGTTTTAAAGAAGATTACATCAGAACACTTAAAAGTTTAAGAAAATCTGGACACTAAACAGTTTATATAAATAAATCAGGACACAACAGTTTTTATAGAATTGGATCATGAACTAAACTGTTAGAGAAATTGATCATTGACGCTAACAGTTTAGAGAATTATTTATCTGGAACTAACAATTTTAGGAAATTAATCAGGACAATAAACCGTTTTAGAGACATTAATCAGGACACTAAAAGTTTATTGAAATTGAACGGACAACTAAACAGTTTTAATGAATTTGAACAGGACACTAAACTGTTTAGAGAATTAATCAGGACATCTAAAAATAGTTTTAGATAAATTGAACCGGCAACTAAACTGTTTAGAGAATAATCAGGACACTAATAGTTAGAAAGATAGAAATTGAACAGGACACTAAAACATTTACAGAAAATAATCCGAACACTAAACAGATTAGAGATGAATCAAGACCTAAACCATTTAGAGAAATGAACCATGATTCTAAAACAGTTTTAGAGAACCTAACTTAATAATGTACTAAACAAAATGAGTTAAAAATAAGAAAGATTCTCGAGAACTTTTAAATAAAATGGTCAGAATTCGCCAGGCAAAAAAAAAAAAAAAAAAAAAAAAAAGTAAAAAAATGTCTGCCCCAATTGTCGATCGTCCCATTAGATCTCGAATTACTTGAAGGACAAATGCCAGTTTATCACTAGAAACCAACGATTTAGACATACCTTGGTACGAAATACTCATCAGAGGGAAAGGATAGGTGGAAGTGCTTTGATCAATTTCCAATTTTTTTGTCGAATTTTCTTCATTCTTGTTTTATTTATTAGTTTGTTAATTTATTTTTTTCTTGTTAATAAGTGTTCTCTCTGTAGTTACCTTCTGTGTTCTTCTTTCTTAACATCGTATTCTTTGGAATTTTGAATTTCAAGTCGGTGGCCCCTGTGGTGAGCTTGTTCATATGGAGAGAGGTCGTCTTCTGAAATAATAATAATAATTAATAAATAATATAATAATAATAATAATAATAATAATAAAATAATAATAATAATAATAATAATAATAACTGACTTCACCTCTGGTCGGGCAAATGAATTTCCGTTTACCACCAATTTTTGAATTCACTTCTTCGCCCTTCACAGCAAGTGGATTATTTTTTTATTTCAAAATTTGAACCTCGACAAAAAAACACATTTTTTTTTAAATTCCAGAAAGACGCATCCGACGTAACTTATTAATTTTTTTAGTGGACAACACGCCACTATGTCCACTCCAGAACCTATTCCACGTTTCAGTTTAAAAAAAAATGCACTGCAGAACTTTAGACGCCGTGCTGGACTATTTGCATAACTAAAACTGTATGGAAAAAAAGTGACCAAATGCGAGTAAATTATGACTTTCGGTATTCACAGAAAACATTGTAGAGAGCAGTGTGTATGTTGTGCATATGTTGTGGTATGTCATTAGTGGTTTATATATTTTTTAAAAGTTTTAAATTTGTCTGTGAATATATGATAAACTTTGTCATTCGTATTAAAATATGGATATATTATAGATATTACATATATATTATAATATAATAATATAATTATATATATTATATATATATATATATATATATATATATGTATATATATATATATATATAATATATATATATATATAAGAAGAGAGAGAGAAGAGGGAGTTTAGTCTACTATGTTTGTATGAGAGAGTGAGAGGAAAGTTTCACCCTATGCTGGTAGAGGAGAGAGAGAGAGAGAGAGACATACAGGACAGACAGACTACAGCAGAACATAGTTAGCTCCTATGTTTGTAGAGAGAACAGAGAGGAGGACAGAGGACAGAGAGAGACAGAGAAAGTTATCTCCCCTATGTGGTGTAGAGACAGACAGACAGACAGACAGAGAGACTGCCATAACACAGATATAATTAATCATTTTTCTCATATTGCAAGTTCCGAACTTCCAATTCTAAAGAGTAAGAACCGATTATTGATCGGATGCTTATCTAAATCTCCTCACTCGGTAACCGCGTGGTTCCATCTTGGAGGAAACCAAGAGGAAGAAAAAAAATCTGTACAAAAAACACATAAATAAATAAAAAACGTTAGTGTCATATGTCCTTCTTTTATGGCCCGACTGACAATTTAAATATAAAAGTATTTTAATAACATCATCGTCGTCCAAAAAATGAAACGAGAAAAGAGAAGAGAGAGAGAGAGAGAGAGAGAGGAGAGAGAGAGAGAGAGAGAGAGAATGTCCTTCGATGAAATTTACGTACATTCTCTCTCTCTCTCTCTCTCCTCTCTCTCTTCTCTCTCTCTCTCTCTCTCTCTCTCGACAATATAAATGGAACTATATCAGTGTAACACATTCCTGTGAGTTATTTGTGGACTTTGTGTGTAATTAGCTATCATTATTCTCATCCCAGAGTTAGTACTTACATTATTTCTCACCAGAGTTAAGTAACTATCAGTTATTCATCACACAGAATGCTCAAATAATTGCAGATCTTATCACTTTCTGTGTTATAAATACTGCATTCTGTAATTCACTTCTTGTGATAAATAACTGCAAAGTTATTTTCACATTTGTGTTGAAAAATAAACTGCAAGCTTTTGTCAACTTCTGTGTTATAATACTGCAAATTATTTATAACTTCTGTGTGAGAACTAATTGGTAGTTATTGATCACCTTTATGTGACGATAACTGGCAGTTTAGATCACATTTAATGTGATGAATAACTGGCCGTTATTGAAAAATCACATTTAAAGTGATGAATAACTGCATTTATTGATCACATTTAAGTGATTAATAACTGGCTGTTTTGATCACATGAAAGTTATAAATAACTGGCAGTTATTGTCACACTCAAAGTGATGAAAATACCCTCAATCGTAGCGTCCTAGTTCACTGACGACTTTCCTTTTGGTACTTTTTTTTGTAATGAAACCGTTTCTCCTTCCATCGCTATCAACAACACCCCCTGGGGGTGGATTGTGATTTCCGTTGCCATGGCAACCGATTGTCCTCCCTCTACGGTTTGCCGAGGTATCGCAGGATAGGAGGGACACAGTATATCTTTTAATTTTTTTACTCCTTCTTTAGTAGCTGCGGGAATTGGAAGTACTAAAGGTACTGCTGATGGATTCTTTGCTGTATTCCTATGAAAGTTCGTGTAATTCAGAGATGGTTTTGATTTTCAAGATGGGTAGTTTTTTTTTTTTTTTTTTTTATTTGCTAGCCTTGAATTTCAATTCAAAGTCCGTTTTTCAAGATGGTAGCCTTTTTTTTTTTGAATTTCACGTAATCAGAAAATGTTTTGGTTGTGCAAATGGTAAAAATTACTTTTTTCTTTTCTGTTATTTTTTCTAATATTTAATTTTATTTTTTTTACACTAGCCTCGAATTTTCAGTTTTAAATTACAAATTGTTCATGTAACTCAGAAACAGTTTTTTGTTTTCAAATGGTAACATTAATTTTTTTTTTTTTTTTTTTTTTTGCCTACCGTCGAATTTCAATTCAAATCATTTCATGATGTAACTTTTTTTATGAAGTTCACGTAATCAGAAATGGTTGGTTTTCAAAGATTGGTAGAATTATTTTTTTTTTTTTTTTATTTATTTATTTTTTTTAGTCTTATTTTTGCAAGCCTCGATTTAATTTCAAATTATGAAGTTTCACTTAATCCAGAAATATTTTTCGTTTTCAAGATGGTAAATTTAATTTTTTCTATTTCTTTTTTTTTATTACTATTTTTATTTTTTCTTTCATTTTATTTTTTCTACCTCGAATTTCAATTCAAAATTACAAAGCTCATGCAACTCGAGAATAGTTTTTCGTTTTTCTTAGATGTTAAACTTAATTTTTCTTTATTTCATTTTTTTTTCTACCCTCGAATTTCATTTAAAATGACAAGGCTCATGTAACTCAGAAAGTTTTTTGGGGTTCAAGCTGTAAAATGAATTATTTTTTTTAGAAGTAGTGATTGCTAGCCTCGACTTCAACTCAAAATTGAAATATATTTTTATAAAGCTCCAACAGGATTAAATCATACCTGTTGCAATTTTCTGAAAGCAACTCAAATTCTCATCAAAATGGTTTTGGTTTTCATTTAGTAAAAGATTTTTTTCTAGTTGGGGTTACTAACCTCGAATTTTCAACTCAAAATTGATATACTATAATGGGCTTTCAAATTCTGCAACACATCAAATTTAACCTCGGAAATGGTTATTGGATTCGAATTTCTATTAAAATTGCTATGCAACATCTTTCGAACTGAAGGAAATCGTATAAATCATACAAATTTATCTTCTTGGGCATTTTGGGGTTTCTGGGAGTGGTTTCGTTTTCAAAACGAGTATTGTTTTGTTACAAGAGTTTCTTGTAAGACTATGAGAGAGAGAGAGAGAGGAGTAGAGGAGCGAGAGAGAGAGAGAGAGAGAGGTTTCCCAGGTGACGCGCTGACTAGGGAGGAAGAGAGAGAAGAAACAGATAAACAAGATCTCCACTGATGACGCAGGCTGGAAGATAGATAGAGAGAGAGAGAGAGAGAGAGAGAGACATATCTCCCAGGTGACGCTGGCTAGAAAGAGAGAGGAGTTACAAGATGTTACAAAGGGATTAAGAGATAGAAAGAGAGACAGAGAATAGGAAGAGAATAGAAGGTTCCCATTGACGCTGGCTTAGAGAGAGAGAGAGAGAAGAGAGAGAGAGAGAGGGAGATCTCCCAGGTGACCAGCTGAGGAAGGAAAGAGATAGAGAGAGGAAGATTGAGAGAGAAAAGAGAGAGAAATAAAGATGACACTGCCTGAGACGAGAGAGAGAGAGATAGATCAACCCCCAATTGACACGCCTTATCCAGACACACACACACACACACACAACACACAATACACATCCGAAACCTTATGAACGCCTCCTGTCACCAGTAGTCAATAAGTCAGTTTGTAGAAAAGTCATCAAGCTTGAAGAAGCCCAATTCGACCCTAATTGCACCTGGGTCCACGATTCTCGCGCCGAATTTTGGTGCGTTCCTTATTTTCCTGCCGGAAGTTAACGGAGAGTTTTCCGTTCATTGCGGAAAATCAAAGACAAACAAACAAACAATCGCTTTCGCAAATGATAACAATTATGTTACTTCACGCGAATCGAAGATGCTATGCATGACTGCCCTATACCATTTATTTGGAGAGAGAGAGAGAGAGAGAGAGAGAGATCGAGAGAGAGAGGTGGAGAGAGAGAGAGAGAGAGAGGTTTGGAGAGAGAGAGAGAGAGAGAGAGAGTAGGTGGAAGAGAGAGAGGAGAGAGAGAGACAGTAATGCCTCACGTTGGGAGGGGCAATGAATGGGAGAAGAGAGACGTAGAGAGAGCGTGAGAGAGAGAGACAGAGAGATTAATGTATCACGTTGACAGAGAAAGAGAAAAAGACAGTAAGATAGATATCTTTGCATTGACAAGGGTAAGCTTTAGCGAGAGAGAGAGAGGAGAGAGAGATTAATGGTCTCACGTTGACAGAGACAAGAGAGCAGAGTGAGAGAAGTAGAGAGAAGAGAGTAGAGAGAGAGCAGAGAGAAGAGAGAGAGATGTCTTAGCGTTCCACAGGGGTAAGGAGAGAGAGAGAGAGAGAGAGAGAGAGAGAGAGTTACAAGAGTTAACAAGGATTAGATGTTTCAAAGACTGATTATTTGTCTGGCAGATGGGATATTAATGTCTCACGTTGACGAAAAGAGAGAGAGAGAGAGAGAGAAAGAGAGAGAGAGAAAGAGATGTCTTAACGTTTACCGGGTATGATAGAGAGAGAGAGAGAGAGAGAGAGAGAAGGGGTGGAGAGGAGAGGATTAACATCACTTTTGGAATTTTAAGTCGGAAGGTGAAGATTTTCCCTCTCTCGAACTCCACGAAATTGTGGATTCATTTTGTGCCTTTGGGGGAACTTACGGTATATACTCTACGTCGCTTACTGTAAACCGACCTGCCCCTATTTACTAGATTATGGCGGTAATATGTGGAGAATTTTTAGGGCAACACAGCGAATC